>NC_089240.1:1231028-1484876 GCF_963924675.1 Phocoena phocoena | reverse complement strand
TAAGTTGTCCCCATTGAGGGGTTCTTTTCATCAGGAATATGGCTAAGTCCCATTCTCTGTTTTCTTTTGTGTGTGTGTGTTTTCTTTTTTCCCCCCTCTTTCAATAAGTCTTTTTTTTTTATTTGTTGGAATATAGTTGCTTTACACTCTTGTGTTAGTTTCTGCTGTACAGCAAAGTGAATCAGCTGTGCATATACACCTATCCCCTTTTTTTGGATTTCCTTCTCATTTAGGTCACCACAGAGCACTGAGTAGAGTTCCCTGCGCTATACAGTAGGTTCTCATTAGTTATCTATTTTATACATAGTATCAATAGTGTATATATATCCATCCCAATCTCCCAGTTCATCCCAGCTCCCTGCCTTTCCCCCCGGGTAAGTCCTATTCTCTTGATAGATGTGGACATATTAAAAGCTTCTGAACTTGAAATTACCAACTTTATCACTATCCATAACTCCCCTTAGATGAAGATGGGTTGGTTGCAGACCAGGAGGTCTTGTGGGAGAGGGGATGCATCTGAGAATGTATATCTGGAGCTTCTTTATCAACTTGAGCACCTCTGTGATCTGTTTATGTCTCTCTGGGGCCTGAGACTATCAAGGAGGTAGGATGTGGGAGCAGAGGGTGGGAGCAGATCTCAAGACTGCAGGGAGACTGTGAGATGGTGATGGGCACTAACCCCCTGATTTGCTGACTTTCCACGGAGGGGCAGCCTCTGTTGTTTCATTAGAGGCATGACAAGCCTTCCATGTCTTGGATTTCTGCCAATATTTGGAAGACTTGGTCAGAGTGACGTCAGCTCTTGAAAAGGAAGAGCCATACATCCCTTCTGAGGACCGGCTGGGCCTGGGCTAGTGGTGGAAAGATGCTGGTGGAGCAATCCAGGAGGAGCTTTCTAGTCTGAGCAAAGATGGGAGGCTGGCATCCAGTGCCGGGTGTCTCTGCCCCTGTGATCTCTCCACAGCAGACATCTTCATCTTCTTAATTCCTAGTGAAACTAGGTGATGTTGGAAGACAGAGAAATAAAAAGAGCCCCATTTCTGTGCTTTTTGCCTCAGTGTGGTGGTTTTAGCTCATGAGGAAGTCTAGAGGGTTAGGTCACGAGGAGATCTAGAGGGAAGGTCAGGATGAGGTCTAGCTGGGTGATGAGTATGTACTGCAGACACGGGCACTGAGCATATGTGAGCAAGCCTGGGTACCCAAGCGTTTGAGGACTGGAGCCCTGACTGGTATCACCTCCTTTAGGGGATGTTTCTTGAGCATCAGGTATGGTATCCATCAGCACCAAATTTCTACTTTTCTCGAGTTAAACAGAGAGTAGACAGCACATCCTCACCCACTTGTGTCTCCTTTCCCACTAACGTTCTGATGTCCCTGTTTGAACTTTCCCCGAGGGACACAGTTCTGACCCTCCCTGTCAATCCGGTCACGTAGGGAGTCTTACTGCCTCTGTGTGTCTTTGAGGGGATAGTTGAACATATCCTGAGAGGGACACTTCTTCTTCTTACGTGACAGCTGGAGACAAGGTCACTTAATGAAACATTACCATTGGGCAGAATGCATTTTTCTATTAAACACAGATTGAGAGGTGGGTTTAATCCATTCCACACTCTCAGTGCCAAAGCCATGAATATTTACAGAATAATCAATTGCTTGCTGAAGAACTGAAGTGATAGTCTGGGTCCGAGTCCAGCCCATCAGTGTTGCTAAGAATACATGAATTATTCATTTTCCCATCTGTTCACAGTATCTTAGTTCCTGCTGTTTCAAAATACTGTTTTGGTGGAGGATCCCTCTTTATTCATAATTCTGAATAAACGGTCACCTAAGCTTTAGACCAGGGGTTGGTACGCTTTTTCCTACTATAGGCTGGATGATAAATATTATCATAGGTCTCTCATTGATGATCAGCTCTGCCTCTACAGCAGGGAGTCAGCAACGGTCAATACTTAAAGTACATGACTGTCTAAGCGATGGGCCAGATCTGGCCCCAGGTCCGTAGTGTGCTGGCCCTAATTTGGGTCCAGTATCTTTTTTTTTTTTAACAAGTGGCAGTTCTGTTGCTTCTCGCAGATCTTTACAACCTGGTGTAGGGTGCTGTCTTCAGGGAGCGGACCTGGATATGAGAGGTTGTCCTTCCCACTCGACTTGGTGTCCCTGAAGCCTTGCACTGCAGCACGTATGAAACCTAACCCCTGCTGCATGAAGGCTGAACGGAAGGCGGACCCACTGCGTTTGAGCCCTGCTTCTGTCGTGGCGGACTGTTTCCTGGTATGCAGCCATCACTCCGGAGATGTACGGGCAGCATTGGCAGCTGTGTAGGGTCAAGCATCCCATATCCAGCCCGTAGGAGGCAGCTGCTGAAGATGACCTTTGCCCCCAAAGTGCCTCTCCATCCCTCCCGTACCATCCAGCCCTGACTGCCTGAATATCTTTCTCTTTGATTTCTTTTTAATTTTTTAAATTTCTGTCTTCTGTTGGAGCATAGTTGATTTACAGTGTTGTGTTAGTTTCAGGCGTACGGCAGAGTGAATCAGTTATACGTGTACATATATCCACTGTTTTTTAGATTCTTTTCCCATAGAGGTCATTACAGAGTACTGTGTAGAGTTCCCCGTGCTCTACAGTAGGTCCTTGTTGGTTATCTGTTTTATATCTAGCAGTGTGTATAAGTCAATCCCAAACTCCAAATTTATCCCTCCCCCCTGGTAACCACAAGCTCGTTCTCTAAGTCTGTGAGTCTGATTCTGTTTTGGAAATAAGTTCATACGTGTCCGTTTTGTTTAGATTCCGCCTAGAGCCGATATCATATCCTGATTGCCTGAGCGTGCAGTGAGCTGCCCGTCGCGGGACGCTGCTGGCCGTGGCCAGTTTGTCCTGCTGTTCCATCGCTTCTCCCCAGCCCACCCTCAGCTTTCTTTCTTCCTCTGGACACTTATGTCTTTCTGACTTCATTTGAGCTTCTGCTACGCCAGCCCTTGATGTCAAGATGGTCTCAGGCTGGAGGGTAGCCCAGCAGCAGATGGTGTTTTAATGTTTAAAAATTGCACAAGTTTCAGAAACAAGCTCATACATGTCTGCAACCCTCACTTACCCCATGAATTCTTTTTTTTTTTGGTCTTTGATGCCCGGAACATTTAGGGATGGAAGACATGCTTCTTTGCCATCCTGCCCCTGCACTCCCGCAGTGCAGGAAGGCTCTCCCAGCGAGAACACGTCATAACCGCATAATGTTTATCTCTTTGAGGAGCTGGAGGTGCAAAGGACTTCTGCAGTTGCGTCTTCTTGATGTCTGCAGCTCTGAACTTCTCCGAGGCGGTGACAGTTTCTACATTCCTTTTCGTTCACCCCCAGAGATGTCCTTTGCTGCGTTTATCTTCAGCAGGGGGCATTTCTCATCCCCCCCGGGTTCACCACTTCTCCTCTCTTATATGTTTGTTACAAATACACCCGTTGCTGTAAACATCTTTTTTGTTGTTTTATTTTGGAAAGGGCATTGCCTAGATTCATTTGGGGACACTTGTCAGTGACACAGAGCACATAACACAGAGGAAAATAGTAGGGAATACTCTTAGAGTGTGTAAGTGAGACCACGGGTACGTAAACAGCATGCAGAAATGCATGATAAAAGGACGTAAACAGCATGCAGAAATGCATGATAAAAGGATCGCTTGGTCGTGTACTTTCACGGAGACCTCAACAGGCTTTGACCCCAGAGAACCAGCTTTTTCCCAGGAGGGGCTGTGGCTGCAGGTGGGAGGGTGATGTGGGCGGGACCTGCCCCTCCCAGGCCCCTCAGCGGTGTCCTCGTGCCCCCTGTTGGTTCTCTGGGCGTCAGGGCTCCATGCCCACCCCTGTGTTCACAGGTGCCAGCTCTGGCCTCCCTGCTGAAGGTGTCCTGTGACTCAGCCCCCAGGGAGTTTCAGGTGTGGCTTCTCCTGCACAAGGTCAGAGGCGCTGCTTGAGGCCGGCTCCTTAATCAGGGATGCTGCCTGGGAAGCAGGCTGTCCTGGCTTCTCCCCATCCCATCAGGACCCCCTTAAAGTGAGGGCTGTCTGCGCACAGACGTAGGGAAGAACAGCCCCCCTGCTCTCCAGGCTCTACCCTCACGGTCAACACAGATTCACCTACTCAGGCATTAAAGAAACCTTATTCACTTTCTTTCGCCCCAAATTTCAACTGGGACACGCTCATCCTACACAAAAGACCCATCGCCACCCTTCTAAGCGAACGTTCCCAGCATCGCACCCGCTGATTTTACGGAGTCACGGGTAACGGGAGGAGACATCTCGAGCTCATGGTGGGAATGTCCCGCCATGGTTTTTTTTTCTTTTTTAATTTTTTTTTTTTTTGGCCGCGCCACGCGGCTTGCGGGATCTTAGTTCCCCGACCAGGGATGGAACCCAGACCCTCGGCAGTGAAAGCTCAGATTCCTAACCACGGGACCTCCCGGGAAGTCCCCCGTGATGGTTTTTATAGCTCAAGCCACTGTGAACAGAGCGGTCGCCTGCACCAAAAGTCTCTCGAAAGATCTATGTCTAGTCTGACATTTCTGCTGACAGTTTCATGCTCATATGCTCTTGGTGTCCCCGTGGTCCCGATGCCACTAGGTGCTTCGTGTCCTTGGAATTACTGAAAAGTAAGATGTCCCAGAAATGCATCCTTTTGACCAATCCACCTAAAGAAAATGCATCTTCAATGGATACGCTGAATCCGCTACAGTAGCTCCCATGGCCAAATTCAATGCCAGGACGGAAGGAGACACTTAGCATGCTGTAGGGCTGTGTTTACTGTCTCAAGAAGGCATTGTTTCACATGGGGTAGTTTCCTTGCCCTGAATTGTATCTTTTCTTTTCCTTGTAGGCGGAAATAACAAAGGCAAAGCGGAAGAAGCTGTGAGAAAGATAAAAGAGGAAACCCTCAATGACAAAGGTACTCTACTGCCCGGTGGACAGATGGCTCTACTGCTTGGTCTGGGGGCTGCAGACCCTGGCGTGGGCTCGGGGACCCGGATGGTGGAAGTGGCTCTGGGCAGCGGTGTCTCTGATTCTTGGGCTGTTCTCTGGGGGGGCTTTTGTCCTCCTTGGGGCGTGGAAGGTGGCAGCAGGCATGCTGCTACCGCGACACCTGCTGGGGAGGGCATTCCTTGTGAAACTGGGACCCGTTTTCATTCCCTGTCGATCTCCAGGGCCCTCTGAGGCCCGTGTTCACTCAGGAACCGTTGGATGCACCCTCCGGCAGGTACACCTACTTTTCTCGGGTTCTTGAAGGGAAGATGCACCAAACAGGACCCTGCCGGGTCTCACGGGGATCAGCGCTGCCCCGTCGTGCATCCCCGGGGCCTTCTCTACCTATTGAACCCGGGGGATACACACACGGCCCTCACATCTTTCCTGATACCAACGCTCTCCGGTGCTTTCTGAGCCCAAACCTGGTGCCTTATGTTTAAAAAAAGCACATGCAGGTCACTTTCTTGGCCGTCAGAGCCAGGGTGTTTCAAGCATCACCCAGAAGCTGAGGATTCCCATCTGTGGGCAGATTGCGATTCCTGAGAGACACATGAAAACCCCGGACGGACGGGTGAAGCCATATCTGTCCCTTTGTGTCAAGACTCCCACTTGTGGGTGTTCAAGGTTGACCGTCCTGCCCTCTGCCCAAGGCTGGGGCGTGCTGACATTCCCAATGTCTCCCCTGCCCTCGTGGCAGGATGTCTTTCATCCTTTTCCTTTCCCCCCCACTTTTTTTTTTAATGGGGGTAGAGTTGTCTTACAATGTTGTGTTAGTTTCTACTGTACCGCGAAGTGGAGTTCCCTGTGCTGTACGGCAGGTTCTCGTTAGGTATCTACTAGGATGACTTTGATCTCGGGACAGAACACAGAGGGGCTTCCACAGCTCTCCTCGCCTGCCCCGGGGCAGAAGTGGCCCACTGTTGTGACAGCCGATCGTGAGCCCCCGTCCCTAGTTTGCAGTGGCTCAGGGGGCCGCTCTCTCCAACGCCTTGGTTTCCACCCAGCGTGTATTTCCCGGGCCTCTAGCAGTAGCATCACCAGGGGCAGGTGGTTAGAAGTGCTGATTTTCAGCCCTGAGCACGGAAACTTCTGCAGGTGGGGCCGGGAACCTGCATTTTCCCACGCCCTCCCAGGGAATCCCCCTGCCCCCCTCAAGTTTAAGAATCACTGCTGTTGTGACCGCATGAAACCATAATTTCCAGACCCAAAGAGGAGCCTCGTGGGAACCGCCAAAGCGTGGGCTTCTTTTCATGACCTGAAAGCCCGCTGGAAAGGATGAAAAAGAATTCACCCAAACTTGCTCGTGTTACAGTCCTAACCAGTCAAGGTGCCGAGGTTCATCTGGGGCTACGTGTGCTTCTGTAAAACGTTTAAGAGCTTCATGTGTTCTGACAGAGCTGTAATCCGTAGCCCTGATTGATGGGAGGAAAGAACGTTCTAGAACATTTTTAGACAGTTTCCTGGTGGCATCAGCTTTGTACGCTGTGACTCACAGTTTGTGCAGAAAGCTCATGGATTGAAGGGAAACCGTAGCAGCTCTGTGCTGGAGGGGAGGCCCCCAGGGCCTGCGCTGGGCAGGGCGGTGATTCCTAATCACCCAGGACGGTGCTGTCAACGTCCCTCTGGTCAAGGCTGGTGACAGAGCCTCGGCCGTGTCTGCTCCTGTGTCTTCATTTCTAGCAAGTGACACCAAGTAGATCCATGAAATTTGCATCTGGGAGACGTAGCCGCCGGGGCGGACAGTCAGTCAGGTGCTCACCGACAGCAGAGAGAGCCCAGGGGTCTGCACAAGCCCCAAACCCCAGCCTGCCTGCACCCCACTTGCTGGCAGCACCCCCCCCCCCCGGGCATCTGTGTTTATGGAAAGGGCGAGGCTGGGCGTCCCTGGTGGGTAGCGGCCCTGCGCTGGTCCTTGTGTTGCTTGGAGCGGCCCTTGCCCAGAAGCTGGCAGCGCTCAGGGAAGCTCGGGTTTCCCCTGGCCTGGGAGGGGACATGGGGGCCAGGGAGGTGTCTGGACACAAGCTGAGTGACCCCTGAGGTCTGCAGCAGGGATATGGTCTGAGCCAGGGTGAGCGTGGCCACTCCCACGGGGGCTGGTCCAGTGAGGGAGTGAACCCTTGATTACACACGCACACGCACCTTTTAAGATTCCTCTTGTGCATTGAACCAGACACGAAAGCAGCGCTGTCTGTATTTTACACCAGAAGCCTGGCACTTGGAAGTCGGTCCGTGCCCACCGCAGCCCGTGCACGCCCGGAGGGGTCCATGGGACAGGTGGGAGATGCTGAGACCTGGCCAGAGGAGGATGGTTTGGTGGTGGTCCTCGAACTGACGTTGCTGAATTCGCATCCAGCCTCGGGATTCCCCCAAGCCAAGGTCCAGCCAGTCCCGGGGGAAGAGGGACACTCCCTGTGCCGGGGACCCGCTGCATAAGGGTAGGGCCGGTGGGGACACTGGGTCTCCCTGTGCATTGGTGGCCGTCGGTCGGCCCTCACCCTTCCTCTTGGCTTAGCTCCCTGCAGATTCGGCCGGACCCGGTCTGGGTCAGGATGCTTTCTGGAGTGGAACCCACAGCCCTGCAGAGGTGCTTCTGTCCAGACTAGCTACCCTGCTGCAGCCTCTGAGGGTCTTGTCCCCACATCCCCCGGCTTCCCACTTGGCCAGGGGGAGCCCCACCTGTTCCTCGCTTATGGCTCTTCTGTGATTCTCTGGATTCTTCTCTTCTTGTTTCGGAGCAAATCAGCAGATAGCCTGAGACTAGCAGATGACTGTCGAGAACACAATTATTTCTTTTCTTTTTGAAATTTTTATTGGGGTATAGTTGCTTTACAGTGTTGTGTTAGTTTCTTCTGTACAGCAAAGTGACTCAGTTATACGTAATACATGTATCTCTTCTTTTTCAGGTTCTTTTCCTATATAGGTCATTACAGAGTATTGAGTAGAGTTCCCCTAACACAATTATTTCTAAATGCCGAATTTCTCTGTAGCCTACCTCCCCCCTCATGTCTGTACTGACCCTTTTTTCTTAGTTCTCCGTTGAATGCTTTATGTGCTGTACCATCTGCCTTTGACATCACAGTCAGCTGAGGTCACGTTTGGGGCTGGGGTGGGAGGGATGCCTGCATATCAGAGTATAACTAGGTTGGCTTTCAGAACGATATATTCGTGAGTATGGTCTCAGGAATCAAGGTGCCGTCGATCATTTCCCAGCCTAGAGATTTCCAGGGAAGAGACTTTTCATACCTTATCACCATGTATCCATGGTACCAAAAAAAAAAAAAAGAAAAAAAACCCACCCCCAAATACCAATAAAAACCCGAACACCACAAAAAGAAACAGCAAAATGGTATAACAACGTTCAAATGAACCCAAATGGAAACAGATCATTTAAATACTTTTAAAAGGACTCCAGGCAGGTAAACTTTGCTTTGCCCATTTCACAGGGACGCATGCAACCCACGAGGGAATTCCCTAGTCCCAAATCCTCGGAAATGTGGTGTCTGTTCTTCGTTTTTAAAAGGAGAAAGGCATCCCTTGTTTTGTGTCACTGTTCCACACTTTTCCACGGTCAGCAGTGTCTTCCTGGACAATTTTACACCTCTCCTAACGTCATTCTTTTAAAAAATCTTTTAAATTAAAGTATATCGTGTTAGTTTCAGGTGTACAGCACGCTGATTCAATTATACATGTACATAGATTCCTTTTCAGATTGTTTTCCTTTCTCGGTTACGACAGAATATCGAGCAGAGTTCTCTGTGCTCTACAGTAGGTCCTTATTAGTTATGTATTTTGTATATAGTAGTGTGTCTTTGTTAACCCCAGACTCCTAATTTATCCCCCCCCCCACCTTTCCCCTTTGGTAACCGTAAGTTTGTTTTCCATGTCTGTGACTCTGTTTTGTTAATAAGTTCATTTGCATCATTTTTTAAAAAGATTTATTGATTACTTATTTATTTATTTTTGGCTGCGTCGGGTCTGAGTTGCAGCACGCAGGCTCTTCGTTGTGGCGCACGGGCTTCTCTCTAGTTGTGGTGTGCGAGCTCAGTAGTTGCGGTGTGCTGGCTTAGTTGCCCCGTGGCGTGTGGGGTCTTAGTTCCCCTGACCAGGGATCGAACCCACGTCCCCTGCATTGTAAGGTGGATTCTTTACCACTGGACCACTACGGAAGTCCCTGTATCATTTTTTATTGAAGTATAGTTGATTTACAATATCATGTTGGTTTCGGGTATACAGCACCGTGATTCAGTTTTATACATATATTCCTTTTCAGATTCTTTTCCCGTATAGGGTATTACGAGATACTGAGTAGAGTTCCCTCGGCTGATCAGTAGGTCCTCGTTGGTTGTCTGTTTTATATAGAGTAGTGTGTATATGTCAATCCCAATCTCCTAATTTATCCCTTCCCCCGTCTCTCCCATGATAACCATAAGTTTGTTTCCTATGTGTCTGTGACTCTATTTCTGTTTTGTAAATAAGTTCATTTGTACCATTTTTTAGATTCCACATACAAGCGATATCATATGATGTTTGTCTTTCTCTGTCTGACTTACTTCACTTAGTATGATCATCTCTAAGTCCATCCATGTTGCTGCACATGGCATTATTTTGTTCTTTTTCATGGCTGAGTAATATTCCATTGTATGCATGTACCACATCTTCTTTATCCATTCATCTATTGATGGACGCTTAGGTTGCTTCCACGTCCTGCCTATTTGTAAATAGTGCTGCTATGAACATTGGGGTGCATGTATCTTTTCAAATTATGGTTTTCTCCTGTCTTTTTGATTTAACTTAAAATGGCCCTTATTGACAGTTTCCTGTTTCCTGCAGGCATCCTTTTCTTTCCCCCTCTCGTTTTTTTAAAATTGAAGTACTGTTGATGTACAATATAATATATTTCATGTGTACAGGATAGGGATTCACAACTGTAGAGGTTATACTCCATTTATAGTTATGGAAAAATATTGGCTATATTCCCTGTGTTCTACAACATAACCTTGTCGCTTATGTATTTTATACCTAGTAGTTTGTGCCTCTTAATCCCCTCCCCCTATCCTGCCCCTCCCCCCTTCCCTCTCCCCACTGGGAACCACTAGTTTGTTCTCTGTATCTGTGAGTCTGCTTCTTCTTTGTTATATTCACTAACTTGCTGTATCTTTTAGATTCCACAGAGAAGTGAGATCATAGACTGTTTGTCTCTGTCTGACTTACTTCATTTAGCATCACGCCCTCCAAGTCCATCCATGTTGCTGCCAATGGCATTACTTCATTCTTTTCTATGGCTGACTAGTATCGCACTGTGTATATGTACCACATCTTCTTTATGCATTCATCTGTCTGTGGACACTTAGGTGGCTTCCACGTCTTGGCTGGTGTAAACGGTGCTGTTATGAACGTTGGGGTGCGTGTATCTTTTCGAATTATGGTTTTCTCTGGGTATATGCCCAGGAGTGGGATGGCTGGGTCATATGGTAGCTCTCTTTTTACTTTTAAGGAACCTCCGTCCTGTTCTCCAGAGTGGCTCCACCAACTTACATTCCCACCCACAGTGCAGGAGGGTTCCCTCTTCTCCACGCCCTCTCCAGCATTTGTTATTTGTGGTCTTTTTTTTTTTTTGCGGTACGCGGGCCTCTCACTGCTGTGGCCTCTCCCGTTGCGGAGCACAGGCTCCGGACGCGCAGGCGCGGCGGCCATGGCTCACGGGCGCAGCCGCTCCGCGGCATGTGGGATCTTCCCGGACCGGGGCACGAACACGCGTCCCCTGCATCGGCAGGCGGACTCTCAGCCACTGCGCCACCAGGGAAGCCCTATTTGTGGTCTTTTTGATGACAGCCTCTCTGACAGTTGTGACGTGATGGTGAATGATTTAATATGTGAATTTTGACAAAAGTGGACTTTTAATTTTGGAACAATTCTAGATTACAGAAGAGCTGTGAAGGTTCCCGAGTCCCCACATACCCTGTGCCTGTAGTTCTCTCCATCATTAATATCTTATGTTAAGTTCGTGTCTCACAGTGAAAGCACCTTATTGGTCTATGATCCCTGACTAAAGACCTTATGTTTTTTCCGAATTTCCTTAGTTTTTACTTAATGCCTTTCTTCCATCCCAGGATCCCATACAGGATGCTACGGTAATATCTGGTTGTCCCATCTCTTTAGGCTCCTCTTGGCTGTGATCATTTCTTAGACTCTCCGTGTTTTGTTTTTTTTTTTTTGATGACCTTGACAGTTTTGCAGAGTGCTGGCCAGGAATTCTGTGGAATGTCCCCCTTTCATCTTTAACTTGGTGTCCTGAGGTAGCCAGTGAGCAGGCATGCCTGGATAGACAGACACTAGACAGGTGTTCATACAGACAGATGATTTCCTGTGGGCAATTAGAAGGTTTAACAATGCCTGGAGAAAACCATAAGTTGAAAAGATACATGCACCCCAATGTTCATTGTAGCACTATTTATATACAAGAGCCAAGACGTGGAAACAACCTAACTGTCCGTCAACAGATGAACGGATAAAGAAGATGTGGCACGTATATACAGTGGAATACTACTCAGCCATAAAAAAGAAAGAAATCATGCCATTGGCAGCAACTTGGATGGACCTAGAGATTATCGTCCAAAGGGAAGTAAGCCAGACAGAGACAGACATATATCATACGATAGCACTTATACGTGGAATCTGAAATATGATGTAAATGAACTTATTTACAAAACAGAAACAGACTCACAGACATAGAAAACAAACGTATGGTTACCAAAGGGGAAAGGGGGGTGGGATAAATTAGGAGTTTGGGATTCACATATACGCACTACTATATATAAAATAGATAACCAACAAGGACCCACTGTAGAGCACAGGGAACTCTACTGAATATCTCGTAATAACCTATAAGGGAAAAGAATCTGAAAAGGAATAGATGCACGTGTATGTGTAACTGAATTGGTTTGCTGTGAAACCAACACAACATTGTAAATCATCTCTACTGCAATTAAAAAGAAATGGCATTCGGCGAGTCAATTCTATTCACAAAGGAAAAAAAAAGAGAAAGTTTAGAAGGGCATCGTGTCTTTTCTGAAGGGACGGAGGCACAGCACAGCCCTTTGTGAGCATTTAATGTTATTACTGCTCACACCGTGTTCTTCCTGTGAAGGGCTCTTCATTTCTCAGGCTCGGGAATGATTAATGTTAACCTTTGGAAGCACCATCAAGGTGACTTCCGTGAGGGAGGCGATTGTCTGCCTAGCTTCCTTAGCTCGTCTATACATGCTTACAGGAATAATAATAGAAGAAAAAACCCACAGGGAAGAATTTTCATTCTCATCGTGCGTCCAAAGTTCTACTTCCCCCACCAATAATTTATGCAATATTTTCCCTCCCTCCTGCATTGTCCTGTTATCCTGTGCTGTGTTTCTCCTCTTTTCATTTGTGGGGAGGAATCATCGCCGAGGAAATTCATTTTGCCCGTTCCCTTCTAACACACCTCAAGACGCTCCGTGCTTTGACACTTGGTAATTAGAGAACCTGCTCGCGTGACCCTCTCTAAAAGTTATTCTGGAAATGTTACTTCCATGATATTTTTCCTCCTGGGGGAGATGAAGTCGTCCTTAGTTGTTATAGAAGATAAACATATAGTAAGAAAGGTTTTTTAAAAAAGTAAAACTTGGAGGATTATGTAATGATATTTGAAACACTTAAATGAGACCCAGAGGTTAATGTTTCCTGGAAGGAGCTTCTCCTTCAGTGAAAAGGACGTTGCCTCTGAAATTGTTGTCAAGATTCTGATGAGAACAGCCCGTGCCCAGTTCTGCACACATCTGTGGTCCTCTCCGTGTTATTATCTCTGTGATGCGTGGTTTGGGGTGTGCAGAGCCCGTGACGTTAGCATGTTAGAAATCGCTTCGATCCACTTTCTAACAGATACTTGGAGGCTCCGTAAGGTACTGTAGTGCCTTGAAGATAAATATTTATTTTCACTTATTGCAGGTTTCGTTTTAAAACCTTTTCCTGAAGAGGAAAGTTTCACTGTCTCCTCAGAGCAGGGTGGGAGATTCGCATGGTCCTAAGTGTTCGCAGGTAGCATTATTCCGCCTTCATTCGTGAGAGCTGTTTTCCACGCACGTAGAGTTCTGGGTTGAAAACACTGCCCTACCCCCAGGATATTAAAGTTGTTGTGACCTGGCCTTCTGGCCTTCATTGTTTCAGATAGGAAATCAGCTATAATTATTTGTGTGTTTTTTTTGCGATACCGGGCCTCTCACTGTTGTGGCCTCTCCTGTTGCGGAGCTATAATCAGCTATAATTATTATCATTATTTCCTGAATATAATGTGCCTTCTTTCCTCTTTTTTTTTTTTTTTTTTAACTTGTTTTCAGAATTTTGATAATATGCCTGTGTGTGGTTCCCCGTGTCTATCCTACTTGGGTTTAAAAGGCTCCCTGTAGCCGTGGGGTAGGAAGTTTTGATAAAATTGGAACAACTTTTAGCCACTATTCTTCAAATACGTTTCCTGCTTTGTTCTTTCCACCTTCTTGTCAGTCCACAATCACGCATATGGTAGGTTACGTGACACCGTCTGACATTTCATTGAGCTCCATGTGTTTTGTCCAACTTCCTTTTCTTCCTTCGTGCATTAGCGAATGATTTCTTTGGAACTATCTCACGTTCACCAAATTGTTTTTCATTTGCATGCAGTCCACTTGTAATCCCACCCATGGACTATTGTTGTCCTCAAAACTAGCCGTATTTTTCAGTTTTAGGACTTCCATTTGGTTATTTTTAGTTTACATGTCTTTCCTGACGTTCTTCCTTTCTTCACCCTTGACCTCCATCTTTTCTTGTAAATGCTTTAATTCATAATTGTCACCTGAAAGTTCTTGTCTCTTCATTCCAACAGCTATGTCATCTCTGGGTCTGTTTCTATTGATTTTTCCCCTTCTTGACAGCAGGTGACATTTTCCCATTTCTCTGCATGTCTAGTCATTTTTTTTGTGTGTTGGACATTGTGATTGATCCGCTGTAGAGATTTTGCGTTCTGTTATCTTCCTCTAAAGAATGTTGAGCTTTGTAGCGGACAGTGATGTCACTGGTGGGTTACCTTGGCTTCACGTCTTGTCGTGATGAGTCTGTTTCAGTTCTGCCCTTGGGCCTTGGATGGAGCTCTCAATCTTAAGATACGGAGCTCTCAATCTCAATCCTTTGTTCTAAGACGTAGCCCATCTCAGGATTCAGGTGAGACTCTGAGCTGTTCACTGAGCCCCTGCAACTTGGCAAGATGCAAGTGTCATCCTGTCTCCCCAGCACCAGGCAGTGGCTGAACTTTCTCCGCTCACATCTTTCAACCTTCTGGCTGCAGTTTGCCCCTGAACTCCTTGGTGTCTTGCCGTGTTTCTGCAGTTCGCTAGTCTGCGGAGGTTTCGATGGGATTTTCTACTCGGAATTCTCAGCTCCCGCCCCTGTGGCCTTTCATTTAGGATTGTGTGCCCCCATTCCCGCTGCCCTAGGGGCCCCAGACTCTGACCTTTGACTCCTCAGCCCAAGCAGTTGTCACTTTCTCTTTGAGGTCTGCATCCCTGCATGTTGAAATTTGAGAAGTACCCTCAGGGTACCGCCCCCCGCCCCCCAAAAAAGATAAATGAGAACGGTCTGTGGCAAACCAGAATGTGTAGCCCCTCTTTTTTTTTTTTTTTTTGGTAGCCCCTCTTTAATAAGCTACTGAAGTTAGAATAAAGAGCTCCAGCAAAACATACAACCAAACCGCCTTTTGTTAGAAATGGTGATCATTAAGAGTACATAGCTGCACCGTCTTGGATACTTGCTCTGTAGCGGGTGTTGTTTTAAATGCTTTACGTGTATGGATTCACGTGGTCCTCTCCTAGGAAGGAGTTATTATCACTATTCCCTTTTTACAAGTGAGGAAACCAGGGCACAGAGAGTTTCGGGAAGGCTCTTAACATCATGCCGTTAATAAGTGGACAATTTGAATCTGAACTCAGAGTCCTGGAAGGAACCCAGAAATATAACAACCCTTGGAGATGGGGAGAGATGGAGAAGGCAGGGAAACAGAAAGAGAGAGGCGGGTGGAGAAAGACAGAAAGCAGCTCAAGCATCTCAACAGATGGGAGTTGGGTGGGTGTTGATGACCCAGGGTCTCGCAGAGACCCTGGCTTGTACATTGTAGTCACGCCTCTGTCAGTGGGACACAGGGGAGGCAGGAGAAACATGGCGAGGTTATAACCCTTCCTGTTATTTTCATAGCGACAAGAACGCAGCAGAGGGAACCACATGTGCCCCAAGACCCCTGAGAGTACCGAGAGCTGGGAAGGGCTCTAGGGCCTCCACAGCCCATGGGAAGGTATGGCTCCTTCAAATCCAGAACATGACCCCGTGAGGAAGCAGAACCCCAGCTGCCACCCGGGTTGTGTGTATCTATCCATTATAGATACATATCCATGAACAAACTCTTCCAGGTTCTGTCTAGTTGGACGTCTTTCTTCGTAATAAAGAGAAGTCCTTATTTTTATGGCTACGTACGCTTCTGTTGTCAGGATATCCCAGGGTATTTGCCTGATTTCTCATCGATGGCTTGTGTTTCGTTACCCTGTGTGTTCGGTGCCCTTGTCTTTGTATCTTAAACACTTACTTACTCTTCCCCCGATGCCTTCTGATATGTCGTATGAGGAGTCAAAGGCGTTGAATGCAGGTTGCCAAACAGCTCTCCAGGAATGTGGCACTGATCACGGCCACCACGAGTGGACCACTTGCCCTTGTCCTCCACTGTGTGTTTCCACGTAGAGCTATTCATCTGGGTGATGGTTTGGCCACTGGATGAAGCCGTTTGGCCTGCGGGGGACTGGCAAGGATGCCGTGTACCGAGGGATGCAGGATGCAGGTATTGCAAGGTCTTGGAGCTCCAGGTAGAGACATCTCTCTGTCTGGGTAATCAGGCCATCCAGCTCCGTGTGTCCTGAGCTGACCTCCTTACCTGGAATTCCCCTTGCAGGACTTGGCAGGTTACACTTTGGAGTTGATTCAGCCCTTGTCTTTTTCCAGCCTCATGTTTGCATCACTCCTCCGCCCGATGCCTGCAGATAAGCCTGGGCGTGGACGGGGAGGGTGCAGCTTGGGGGTTTTCAGGGCTTGGTACACTCCTTCCTTGGCATTTGCGTAATCACCATCCCAGGCGTGGGCTTCTGCCCGTCAGACGCCCGCCCTGACTTGTCCTCAGGGTGTTCCTGTTTCGAGTACCTGATTGATGGCGCCTTTTCACGTATCCACATCGGAGACATGCTGAAGGGAGCACAGGGCAACCCGTGATGGCATGCGTTTCTTAAATGTACCGCCGTAGAGCTGGCTTCCCAGCGTAGGTTTTCCAGGGGTGCACCTGTCACTGGGAACCTCGCCCTATACAACGACCCTTCCCATTTGGAGCGAAGGCCATGGATCACCTGCTTGTAAAATTAAACGTGAGAAGACGTTAGGATTCCTTCAGGGAAACAAGTCGTAAAAAGCCCTGTCTCCTGGAATGCATATTCTTTCTTTGTACCTAATGGTGGTTTGAGGGGTCACCATGCAGGATCTGCTCACCTGGCAGGTATGTCTAAACCCCTTTGTCTCTCTATATGTTACTGTTATGTTTTAAATTGCTACACTTTAGTACAGTTTAAAGTTTACAGAAAATTGAGGACAAGATACAGGGAATTCCCAATACCTGCCCCACAGTTTCATCTGTTACTAACATCTTGCAGGAATACACCACATCTGTTACAACCGATGAACCAGTATGCACACATTAGTAACTAAGGTCCGTAGTTTACATTAGGGGTCGCGCTTGGTGTTATACGTTCTATGGGTCTGGACAAATGCATAATGACGTGTATCCACCATTATAGTAGCATACAGGGTAGTTTCACTGCCCTAAAAGCCCTCTATGTTCTGCCTATTTATCCCTCCAACCCCTGGCAACCACTGATCCTTTTATTTTTGTATGTATTTTAATTTTTTTTTTTTTTTTAGCACCAATCCTTTGAGTGTCTCCACAGTTTTGCCTTTTCCAGAAAGTCATAGAGTTGGAATCACACAGTCTGTAGCCCTTTCAGATGGGCTTCTTTTACTCAGTCATATGCATTTAAGGTTCCTCCCTGTCTTTTCATGGCTTCAGAGCTCCTTTCTTTTTAGCACCGAATACCTATTTTTATAAAGGACAAAATTCCCCCTGTACAGGATTTTAAATGCTCATGGGCAAGCCCGACCGCATACAGCGCTGGGCGGTACGTGGGTGTACCCAGAGGAGAGGGAGTTGCAGGGTACAGCGTCTTCAGTTTTTTATTTTTATTTTATTTTTTTTTAACAGAGAACAGGAGTATTTATTTATTTATTTATTTAGGCTGTGTTGGGTCTTCATTTCTGCGCGAGGGCTTTCTCCAGTTGTGGCGAGCAGGGGCCACTCTTCATCGCGGTACGCGGGACTCTCCACTATCGTGGCCTCTCTTGTTGCGGAGCACAGGCTCCAGACGCGCAGGCTCAGTAATTGTGGCTCACGGGCCCAGTTGCTCCGCGGCATGTGGGATCTTCCCGGACCAGGGCTCGAACCCGTGTCCCCTGCATCGGCAGGCGGACTGTCAACCCCTGCGCCACCAGGGAAGCCCCGCGTGTTCAGTGTTTGAAAACGGCAGCTGTTAGGTTGCCCCCAAAGGAAGGTCAGGGTGAGGGTGAGGCTTAGAGGGAAGAGGTTGGCGGTGGTCCGATTGGACGGCCAAGACTTGGTACATCCCCGCCTGGGCTGGAGGACAGAGTCCTCCTGAGCCCATACCCAATCGCCGGGTATTCAGCCGCTGCACCCACCTGTGTCCCCACCTGGACGCGTCTTCTGCTCTCTGAGGCTGTTTCCTCTCTCTCGTCTTCCGTCGGGGGGCCTCACGGAGGCGACCCCTGCCCGCCGACCGGCGGGACCGCCTAGGGCCGGGGTTTGGAGCAGCCGGGAGCGGCCGGATGATAGCGCATCCTCAGCTCTGCGGATATGGCACTTGGGGGACCCTTTCCCAATTCCCCCCGCCCCGCGTAACGGGGACGTGGCTCGTTGTACAGGTTAATTACCCGGAAGATGATGGTGTGGTTTTAGCCATGCATCCCTCGGGCAGGCTATGTAACGAGAGAAGAGATGACAAGTGTGGTCCAAAGACAAAAAAAAAAAAAAGAGCTCCACCTCCTGGCTGCTTTCTGGAAACGTTCTGTCTGTGAAACCGTGCTCGGGCAGCCGGTGAGGGGCCCCCAAAGGCCACGCCAAGCCTGTCCCGCGGGGACCTGCTCCTGCCCCGAAGACAGAGGCACCACGTGCATCCGAGCCCAGGGCAGAAACATGCGTCTCGACAGCTCCTGGCCATGGTCCAGCGCCAGGTGTGTTCGGCCCACTCCTGCGTCTGTTCCATGATGGATCAACTGCCCTGGACGTGGCTGTAGCTTCAGCAGTGATGGCCCGGCGGAAACAGGGTGGTGGGGGTCTGTTGGCTCTGTTTCTCACACTCTGGACTCCCCTAGTGCCTCCAGAGAGGGGACGTGGCCTGGGAGCTGCCCTTGAGAGCCTGTTGACCATTTTTATGTTTTGGGCAAAGCCAGGGATCACGTCTGCTGGGTGGGGAGACAGGGTTTCCACCTGACCTGGCCAGGAGGTGCTCCGGGAGGGAAAGTCCCAGGAAGATGCCGCTGCTTTTTCAGGGCAAGCTGAGGTCTGCGACCGCGACACTAGCCTCGTTCCCCACGACTAGAGATTTGCAGAAGCGTCATCATCCATTTCTCAGAGAGGACTTAGCCGCTCCGCGGCGCGTGGGATCTTCCCGGACCGGGGCTCGAACCCGTGTCCCCTGCATCGGCAGGCGGACTCTCAACCACTGCGCCACCAGGGAAGCCCCAAGGAAGTGAATTGTGACACCTGCTACCACGTGGGTGAATCTTGAGGTGGTGATGCCCGGTGAAATAAGGCAGACGCAAAGGACAAATTCCGAAGGTTCCACTTCTGTGAGGTCCCTAGAGGAGTGAGATTCATAAAGACAGAAAGTAGGACGGTGGGTGTCAGGGGCTGGGGGGTGGGCAGGAGACGGGGAGTGAGTTTTTAATGGGGACAGAGTCTCAGTTGGGGATGATGGAAAGTTTCTGGACCTGGATGTGTTTTTGTAACCACCAGCCTCTTGCCTCTGGGTCCCTGGGTCATCCTGGTGACCTCTTTGAGTAGAACCAAGAATGACCCCCTAGAACTCGAACTCCGGTGTTCTCCACAAGACTTGTCACCCCCAGCAGCCCTGGGAGGACGACCAGTCCCCATGGAGCCACCTCTGTCCTGTTGTCGTGGCCACGGACTTCTTTGGGAGGTAGCCAGCACGTATGCTGTATGGCTGCCCCTGCAGGTAACAAGATTCAGGTTTCAGATTCTGGTTTCTCCAGACCGGTTTCCTCTGTGACTCACCCCAACCCCTAGGCCGGCCCCTTTGCACATCCTGGGTCTGGCTGAGGTCCCAGAGTTGGGGGCCCCGTCCTCTCACCCCCCAGCATTTCCTCTGCGAGCTTCTACACTTGGGGCTGCCCATCTCCCATCCGTGTGTCTATAACCTTGGTGCCTCGGCTGATAGGTGGCAGGAGCCCCCTTTTAACCTTTAACGCTTCTGATTCAAAGTGGAATTTCCAAAGGCCCAAACTCACATTAATTTTCGAAAGCTCCCCTTGTAAAGCATGTCGACAGGGGATTCATAGCCGGTAACAAAATATTTTGTATTTGAAATGGAAATGCAGGGCGTCACAATCTCTGGGATACAGCCAAAATATGAAGAGAATTTATGTTGCTCTAGGCTCTCGTGCTCGTATGAAATGAAAAAACAAAATTATGACTGGGCACCCAGGGCGTGAAGGAAAAAGAGTACGAACATAATCAGTGCGCAGAAGTCAAGCGCCAAGTGGAAAGGGCAGAGAAGCCACAAACAGAATCAATAACAGTTTCCTTCAAAAAATAATGAATGGATAATCACCCAGCAAACAATTATTCACCTTTCATCACACAAGATGCAGGAACAAATTAGTATGGGCTTGGAATGAGAAAGAGAAAATATCACCCAATAAAAATAGGATTTACGTTTGGACAGAAAGGAATTTATTCTTGACTCTGGGCAGTACTATTTGATGATCTGTTACAAAAGGTTGTCTCACTCCTCAAAACTGCATTTCCCCAGATCGATGCAAATAGTATTGGATATCATGCACAGATCGGCGACACGTTGGAAGACCAAAAGTCACAACTCTCCCCCAAAAGGCTGCTGCCTGCAGTAAAGTTCCTAAGTACTCTTTCCAAACCTCCAAGGATGATGTAGATCAAGGATCTGCAAGCTTCAGACCCTGAGCTAAATCTGGCCCTCTGCCTTTTTTTGGGCAAATAAAGTTTTATTGAAACAGCCACGCCCATTCATTTACTTACTGTCTGTAGCTGTGTTTGCCCGAGGTCAACAGAGTGAAGAATTGCAACAGAGACTGTATGGCCCACAGAGCCAAAAGTATTTACTCCTTGGCCCTTTGTGCAAAATGTTTCCCAGCTCTTGATCTGTAGCATTCAAAGGGGCCATGGCCACCAAGCTTACTTTATGTGTTACGTATACTTTTCTTCCTAACTGTGCAATTTCCAAAGCAAAGTTATAGCTCAACTTGCCTACTAACCTAGATACAGAATGTTTAGCTTAACTCTAGCTATTGAATAGACTCCCAGGTTAAAAAATACCCTCTGACATAATTACATCTTCACTTCCTTACAGAAAAAGTCATATTTCTCTCAGAAGATAACAGTAAAGCATTCAGGATCATTTACTATCCATTCATTACGAAACTTCTAAAGAAATTAATTTTGTAGCAGCAGCTGGAAGGGTGGCAGGTGGTCTGTCTACACCTGAAGCATGAATTGAATGGATAACAAGTGAGTTTCCAGGCCTGAGGCTGGTTGATTAGTTCTGGCTGCCTGATTCTGTGAGATGAGAACGATGCTTCAGCAAGGGAGACTGTGATTGATTGGTGATGTCTGCTGTGGTCATGGGGAAAGGATTGTGGCCCATATGCTACAGTCTTTTTTCTTCTCTTATAAATTTATTTATTATTTTTTTTAAATTGAAGTATCGTTGATTTACAATGTTGTGTTAGTTTCAGGGGTACAGCAAAGTGATTCCGTTTTCTCTCTCTCTATACACACACGTATATATTCCTTTTCAGATTCTTTTCCATTATGGGTTATTATGAGATACTGAGTATATCCCTGTGCTCTACAGTAGGTCCTTGCTGTTTATCTATTATATGTATAGTATACGTTACTCCCAAATTTCTAATTTATCCCTCCCTCCACCTCATAATCGGTATGAGACAGTTATGACCTCATAATTATCTCATAACCACAATGAACCGTAAATCTCTGAAAGCATTGGAAGCAGCCATCAGCCAGCACCAGAGCCATTTGTCTGGTTCTGGCGGGACGTTCCCAAGCCTTAGCCGCTGCTGGCGCTGAGCGGGCACTTGACAACTGAATTATTTTCGAAGATAATCAGATAAGTTTGGTTCTTGCTTGCATGGAGTTTATATTATAGCTGGAGAGGAAGGTTAATCAAATAACAGAGCACTTGTCTGAGTTGGCAAAATTGTGATAAACGCTGCAAGCGCTGTCCTTAAAGCGGCTACGTTAAAAGATTCACTTTCGTCCCCTCGCACGGTGCTCTGTCGGTTTCCCACCCTCCTGTGCAGTTTCCTCTTTCTTTACTGCCCCTTTCATGCCGGACCCCTTTGTGTGTCATCCTAGCCTCTCACACAGCACCCCTCTCCCGGGCATTGCATGCACACCCATGGTGCTGATTCCCCCTCATACAGTTTTCTCTGAGACTCCTGCCAGCTAGACCTCTGTGCCCACGCAGCACATTCAGGACTGGACGTGATGTCTTCCTTGTCCCTGATTTGGTCAGTGGTGCCACCACCTCCCAGCTGGAGGCTAGACGCCGGGCTTTCCCTGGTGGGTTTTGCTCCGTATCAGTCCTCTTTCTCCAGCCAGTAGCTGAGCACTGTGTCTTCCTCCTAAACATCTCTCCAAAGCATTCATTTCTTTTTCTGTGCTCCTGCCACTACTCCACCTGTTCGCTACCTGGTCCATAACCCATCCTCCTGGCTGGCCTCCCATTTCTGGGCTGCCCAAGCTGTTGCCTTACCTGCTTAAACCCCTACGGGTGGAGTCCCTCCATGCTTCCTCCCACCAGCTCTAGACTTGAACATGAGCTCTCTCCTCCTGCTGTTGACCTACTCACCCTACACTTCTCAGCCTCCACAGCAGACCCTGAAGGAGCTGTCCTAAACCCAGGTGCCTCCACTCCTTCCTCCCTGACCCTCTTCCATCTCGCCCACCTCACACATTGTACTGTGGTTTGTGTAACTGTGTCACCAATTTCCTAGTCCTCTGCATGGTCCCTGGCACATCCTGGACACACAAAAAATGTGCTGGCCAGAAGCATGCAGGGTGGAGAACGTCTTGTACTTTGTGGGATCTCAGTGAATGGCAGATGTCATGACAATGATGGTGACGGTGATGGTGGTGATGAGCGTTGATAACGATCGTGGTGATGGTGATGATGGTGGTGATGGTGGTGATAATAGAATGATGATGTTGATGGTGACGGTGATGATGGTGATGGTGATGATGATGGTGGTGATTACAGCTCTCTCGTCCACTGTAGTTACTCGCACAGAGAGTCACAGAATTTTGGAGGGGATGCCCAGAGGCATTAAAGGACTTCCTGGGGATGACCAGCTAGCTGCTGGTACTATCTCATTTGTGTCTCTCCTCTATGATATGCTTTTTCCGCTCTGTTACAGGAGAGACTCATTAATTCTGTGGATTCACCGTGTCCTGTGATGGTATCATATTTAATTTAATTGTCAGAAGGGATGTCAGGAGAAGCTAATTTGAGCTGTCTCTTTGACCTACGACACGGTATTTCCTCAATTTTTGCATCTTCTCTCCTGAGCTGAATGTTGCAGCTTTTACTCAACTGAGAGAACAGTCTTTTCCTCTGATATCCCCAGAAATGAATGACTTCATGTGCATCTTCATTTCATCGATGCCTTTGTCCCTCGACAAGGACGTTGCTGGTAAGAAATTTTATCTCATATCGCTTTTGTCACTTTTCAGCCTTGCTTTTGCATAGAGCATTTATCAGACATATTCCCGGTCACCGTGGTAGCTGGCTATCTTTGCGTTGATTAAAATACATCTTTCAGGACAACATAAAAAAAGAAACTCCCCCACTACTTCTTAATTTTCTTATATTAGAACCGCAGTTGTAACCTTACCTCTCCATTCTTCCTACGGCTGGAATTTTCATGACATAAAATACTTACTTTGAAAGCCCTTTCTCAATGAAATCAATTGCATCCCAGATAACTTTTGCACTGGGTACATGGGCACTGAGACAGGACACTTCCGCCCAGGAAATGTAAGCCAGAGAAAATCAATTTTCTCCTTATTCTGTTCGGAAAAGAACAATCTGAAGGTTGCAGAGGGATTCGGGGGGCGGGGGGGGATGGTTGCTCTTGTCTTTCGTTTTTTCTGAGTCCTGTTTTGTCCAAATCTGAATTACGTGAATTCTGATAAGCAAATACCTCCTGTCAGACCTCCCTTCCCGCCCTTCATGGAAAGTGTTTGACAGGGAAAGAAACTTTGCCCACATCTGTTAGCCACATTTCTAGTCCACGCATCTCCTCACTGATGCTTTACTTCGGGATGTGACTGCCGTGATACCATGCAAAGGTAATGACGGACACATTCTCGGGATAATTCACGAGGTACACTCTTCGTGGAAACATCCTTGCTCTACTTAATGGTCCACAGACTATTGTGTGACCCCTTCGTCTGAGTCTCTTCCCCTGCTGCCACCTCCTCCCGGGAGCCTAGGGAAGCCGGCCACATCCGACGTATTCCTCCCCACCCGCCTTCCCTGGCTGATGGCAGCCCTCACGCCTGCAGACTCTCGGGTCCTGCCTGCATTCAGCTTCCTTGCTCAGCCAAACAGAGACTGTGGCTGATGGAACTCAAAGAATGCTTCTCTAGGGAGCAGGGGTTGTATTTCTGAATATTTTAATTAAGCCCGTTGAGTCTGGGAGGGCCCACAGGACCTCTTCGTGCATCCCCTGGTCCACGTTCTGCCCTCAGAGGCGATGCTGTTGGCCATCCCGGAAGCATGGTGACACTTCTCCATCAAGCTGACTTGTCCATGGTGCTGGGCAGGTGTCAGCCACCTGTCACCCCTCCAAATTTGCACAACCAGGCTCTTAACCTAATCATGCACCTGTCAGGTTGGAACTTTCCAGAAGTCCCATCATGCTTGGCATCTTGGTTGCTTCCCTTTGCCTGTGGGCAGCTGCCAAGCTGGGGCTTGTCCTGGGCATAACAGAGATGTTTCATGACTCAGCCCTCTACTCTAGGGAACATATAGTGTCGTGGGGGAAAGACACTGATGCCAATTTTGCTTTCACCCATTATGCCCCTCCATCATTCAGACCCATTCTCTGTCTGCTACTCTTGTGGCTTTTAGATGCTCTGAATTGGGCACCCCCTGATTCTCCTGTTACTGAACCAAACTTTGGTCCACTCGCCCGTGGGCAATAAAGCCAGTCTCCTGACACAGTGTTGTGGTGAAGGAAAGTGCAGCATTTACCGCAGACCCCAAACAAGGAGAAGAACAGGCAGCTCTTCTCAAACGTTCCTGATATACTGGGACTTGCCTGGTGGCGCAGTGGTCAAGAATCCGCCTGCCAATGCAGGGGACATGGGTTTAATCCCTGGTCCGGGAAGATCCCACATGCCGCGGAGCAAATAAGCCCGTGTGCACAACTACTGAGCCTGCGCTCTAGAGCCCACGAGCCACAACTACTGAGCCTGTGTGCCACAGCTACTGAAGCCCGTGTGTCTAGAGCCCGTGTTCTGCAACAAGAGAAGCCACCACAATGAGAAGCCCGCGCACCGCAACAAAGAGGAGCCCTGCAACTAGAGAAAGCCCGTGCACAGCAACGAAGACCCAACGCAGCAGGGGAAAAAAAAAAAGTCCTTGATATAATCCATTGTCTAGAAGCTCACGCCTGTTATCAGCATGTTAATCACTCATCCCTGTTTATCCTAATTAGTTTCTGCCAGGCTGCTTGTTGGATTTTCCAATGAGGAAGGCAAGTTGCATGTTCTTTAGAAACGTCTTAGTGGATGAGGGCACAGGAAACTTTTGTTGAACGAAACTTGATGACCCAAGGATATCTGAAAATCCATCCCATCATCTGAACACATAACAATGAGACTGGAAAGGTCAGATGCAAAATGCAACAGGAAAACGACTGCCCCTTGGTTTGTAATGCCGGAATCGGCGTGTCAGGCAGTCTTTACCCCAAGCAAATAATCCGAAGGGGATGGCTCTTGACTCTGGGGGCTATGGGTTCGGTTTGGTCAGAGTCTTTTCTGCCCAATACAGAATGCTGTGGTCCTTGTAGCAGACTGAGTGTTTTCATACGTTGTGATTGCAAAATATGGATCCAGGACAGGATTCTTCCCGTTATTTTATTTATTGCCAAGGAACGCAATTAATAAACTTTTTATACACACACACACACACCCCACCTCTTCTTTATCCATTCCTCTGTCGACGGACATTTGGGTTCTGAGGGTGGGTCTTTAATCCAGTATACCTGGTGTCCTTATAAGAACAAAAGACACAGAGAGAGACACTGAGAGGGGAAGCCATGTGACAAGCAGAGATTGGAGAGATGTGTCTACAAGCCAAGGACTAGCAAGGATGGCCAGCAGCCCCTGGATTCTGGAGAGAAACCTACAACAGATTCTCCCCTGGAGCCTCTGGAAGGAGCCAGCCCTGCCCACACCTTAATCTGAGACGTCTGGTCTCCAGAACTGAGAGAAGATACTTTTCTGTTGGTTTCAGCCATCTGGTGTGTGGTCATGTGTGATGGGGAGACTAATACGGGTGTACGTACTCAGTGGCTCATCAAACTGCATGGCTTGGCCGCGTCGGTGTTCAGGGCAGTAATGTTAAGTGAACGACATCCAGTGAGTGCTCGCCATTTCTCTGTGTTCTCGGGGGGAATCCACTGCGTTGCTCTCCCAGACACACCGTGTATGATCTTTGATGTTGGCTGTTTAGACTCCCTGGTCTGAAATGCTTGCCCTCCATCATCCTCCGATGACCTTCCATCTACAGAGCAGGCTCTGGTTTGTTAGCGGGATGCAGTGTATCAGGGGCTTTCAGATCTGTCTTCTCACTCAATTCTCTGCAGATGTTGAGAGAAAGGCCCTGTTAATATCCCACTTTATCAACCGTGGGAACTCTGGGGCTCCTAAGATGACGAATAAGGGAGTGGGCTTTTATACCCAGATCTTCTGCCCTCCCTAATCAACAAGTGCTTCCTCAACCTGGCTGTGCATCCAGTTCAGTCCAGACAGCCCATAAAAACACACATTCCTGGGCCCCGTCCTCTGAGAGTGACCTGGGTAGATATCAGGTCGACAGTATTTTTAAGAGGTTCCTCCAATGATTCTATCGCTGGCCCCAGGGCGCTCAGGGAAAACACTGAGATTGTTTGCAATTTCGTCATCATCTCTCTGGGTTAACAAGAGCCTTGGTCTCATTTCTGGAAGAAGGAAAGAATTCAAGAACCGTTTTCTTTGCACGTGCGCTATGCCCGATATTCGAGCACAATGTTGGAAAAAGTAACACGACTGTTTACTTGCACGTCCCGTGACACATCAGACATGGTTTCAGGAATCAGTTTGCAACAGCATGGAAATCATGGACCAGCTTAAACTGGCTTTGCCTCGATAAATAGGTTGTTGATTAATCAAGCTGAAACAGCACCAGCTTCACCTGGTTTCGCCTCATTTAATACGTCGTTGATTCATCAATCCCCGAGTTATTTTACAGAGACAGCACTGCACATGCTCAGGACGGGAACCCATGTTTCTAGGGTGACCTCGGAACCAAGGATCTTCAGTCTACACAACTAAAGGACTAGAAATGTTACCACTGGAGCCCTTTACGAAGCGAGAAGTTCTTCAATAAGGAAAATCTGGCTTCCATCGGCAGGAGTAGCTCATATGGCCTGATTGGAGACTAGCCAATCAGCTTCCAAGCGTGAAACTCCCTGACCCCTTAAAGTTCACTCCGGACGCTGTATCCTAGAGACGCATTTGCGAGCCGAGACGTGCTGCTGGTTGACCTGACGGTGAAGCTCTTCGTCTTCTGGGAAAGCTTGTGCCATAGCGTTGGCTTCTATGCACGTCGGCGGTGAGCCTTTGCTCGGTGACACGTGTTGGGGGCGCTTATCACATGCTGAGTCACCTAGAGATACTGCATCTCGGTCAGTGTGCCCACCACCAGCCCCACCGGCCGGGTGAGAGGTCTGAGACGTGTGTCCAGGAGGGATGACAAGGCGCTGGCGCCATCT
The DNA here is from genome assembly GCF_963924675.1 of Phocoena phocoena. NCBI lineage: Eukaryota > Metazoa > Chordata > Mammalia > Artiodactyla > Phocoenidae > Phocoena > Phocoena phocoena. Next base: position 1,457,373 of record NC_089240.1, on the reverse strand, counting down.
TTCACGATGCTGTTGAGTAGGATCCTGTACCGTCAGTGGGATGCAAAGGTAAGAGTGCGGGTGCCTGCAGGTGTGCAGCCTGGGCTGGATTTCCACGTGCTTTTCCCCAGAGGCACGTTCAATCCCGTTCAGCCTCACGGAGGGAAGGGAGGCTTACACGCTCCCTAGTTCAAATAGGGTCACCCGGGGGAAAAGAAAGAATAATTAACACTCCAACAGCAGTCTCCACGAATTGTTGCTAAACTTGCATGTGGTGGAGCTGGATGGAATATGACACCCCAAAGCCTCCTGCATCCACCTGGCCATCTTTGTTTTGTGCCCCATCTTTTCCATCCAGCCCAGGCTGTGGTCACCCATGGACGTGGTCTGCCAGCTGTGGGAGAGAATGGGGCTGAATTCTTAATGAGTTGGACCATTGTCAAAGCAGGGAGGGGAATCCAGGCTAAATACCATCTGGAAATGAAGATGCATTTTTCCAATTACTGGAATCGTATGTCTTCCGGTGTATCAGTTTGAGGGGAAATTGTGATGTTTTTAGCTCACTTTGCCATTTGTGCTGTTTTTGAAAATGTATAAAAAAATACTGAATCAAGTTCACCTGAAGCTAATAGACTATACAGCAACTATAGTTCAATTAGAAAACCCTGTAGCTTTTAGAAACCTAAAGGTAACTGATTGACCTGAAACTTTGCCAAGACAGTGAGTGTATAATCCCAGCAGAGCAGCTGGGTTTAACACTTCCCTGGTGCCTGTATCATATCTTATGTGGGGCCTTTGGCTGCGTGTGTTAAACATTTCCCAAACGACTGGTCCCATCTGCCCTTCCTGTCCCTCCCCCCACCGTAAATCCATTCTGGTTGAGTATCTGGTGAAAATCTGGCTTTGAAGCAAGGCACTGCCCTTGTCTTCCATGCTTCAAATTCCCCATCAGAGCCGCAGCCCCCCGGCTGTGTTACCTAGCAAATAACTAATAGACGAGTCTCCATGACTCAGTTTCTCCGAGACCAAGTCTGGTCACCCCAGACCTTCTCTGCAGATGCATTTAACACGGAGAAGACTCTACCGCGTTTCGTGTTTTATGTCCACGTGGCTTCTGTGTAGGTCCCCTGAGGGCAGGGTCTGTGCCCCACTGGGGTACACGGGGAAATCAGAGGATGCCCAGCTACCCAAGCCTGTTTGCTAGCCGCGTCGAGGGCGGTGCTTGCACATAATAGTTACCAAAGCGAACCCGAGTCCTATGCTCAGCAAAGCCCAGCTCCTGACCGTGGGTTGTGGTGAAGGAAGGAGCAGCGTTTGTCTGCAGGACGCCCCACGTGCGGCCAAGTCTAGAGAAGGGCGGCTCGCGCTGAAGACGCGAACTCCCCGAGGGCCTTCAGGGGAAGGTTTTTAAACCAGGGTGAGGGAGAGGGTTTCGGGTGCGAGATCAGCTCGTGGACCTTCTTCGGCTTGGTTGGTGGGGGACCAGGCCTCCGCGTCGTCAACCTTCTGATTGCAGCCACCTGGGGTCTCCGTGCTGGTGGGCGGCACGCAGGTAACTTCTCCCACCTGGCGGGGCTTTCAGTCTCTGCAAAGTAACGCAAAGGACGTGGCTCAGAGTATGATCTGTAGCCCTTAGGGAGAAACTGAAAGTCCTTGACGCTGTTTAATGGCTAAACTATTATTCTTGTCTTGCGTGACTGTTTTCGTTTGTCTCTGCATTTTCTCACTTCTCTGATCAAATTTGTTTTTCGGAGCTCGGGGAAGTCCGGTGAGGCTACAGGTTTTCTACCAATAAGAGGCAGGTGGAGAACATGCGGCGGGGCGTGTCTACCCCGTGAGGCCCCATAGCATCCTGCTGGGTTACACCGGGAGTTGGCAGGGCCGTTAAGCCGGCTCAGAAGTGATGGAGGAAGCCGGAGCAGGCTGCCTCCTGGGATCACTCCTCATCCTTTGGCGAGACCCCCTCTCCCCGGCTTGGGTGTTTGTGCTGTGACTTCGTGGCTGACCGCCCTCCCGCTGGATGGCAGTATCCACCAGTACCTGCTTCCTCTCCCTCTGTGGCTTCATCCCGGGGCCTTTATTTACTGTTGTCTCCGTCATGGTCACGTCCGTCTGGGGTCGGTGCTGATTTCGGGCCATGGGAGGACACAGAACCGAAGGCGCTGAAGCAGACACATACATCAGATTGTCTCTCGAATGCTCGCTCTGACCTAGTTGTCTACTAGTGCCCGTCATGGTCTCACGAATACGAGAATTCATGCCCGGCTGTAGCATCTCGTGGCTGGTATCCCAAGCCCTAATCACGCTTCCCTTGACTCTAAGTTAATCCTTCTTGTGCATAACACCTCAGTTTGGGGGGCTGAAACCATACATGTAAAAGCCAGATGCATGTGTTTCTGGTAGTGTGTTTATTCCCATTTTGTGGAAATCAGCAGATGTTCCTCGAAACATAAGGAGGAATGCCTGATGTGGTCATACTTCATTCCTTACAGGGTGTATGAGTTTCCAGAGGCTGAAACAATTGACTTGTAGACCAGGGAAGCCCAGGAAAACCAATTTTTTAGGTTTTCCTAAGAAGCCTAAAAGAGGTCCAGGAGGTGGGGCCCCCATGATGGCATTAGTGAACTTATAAGAGGAAGAGGCAAATAATTCCCTCCCTCACTTCCCTCCCCCTACCTCAGCCAGTGATCTGAGATATTCAGATCATTCAGATGGTATATATTTTAAAATTACACACTTAATTTGAATTACTGGTGAATTCATTTTCCTTTTAGATGTTTTAAAGGATAAATTTGGAAACTCACTTTATTAAGATTTTTTTGATGTGGACCATTTTTTTTTAAAGTCTTTATTGAATTTGTTATAGTATTGCTTCTGGGGCTTCCCTGGTGGCGCAGTGGTTGAGAGTCCGCCTGCCAATGCAGGGGACACGGGTTCGTGCCCCGGTCCGGGAAGATCCCACATGCTGCGGAGTGGCTGGGCCTGTGAGCCATGGCCGCTGAGCCTGCGCGTCCGGAGCCTGTGCTCCGCAATGGGAGAGGCCACAGCAGTAAGAGGTCTGCGTACCGAAAAAAAAAAAAAAAAAAATTGCTTCTGTTTTATGGGTTTTGGTTTTTTGGCCGTGAGGCGTGTGGGATCTTAGTTCCCTGACCAGGGATTGGACCCGCACTCCCTGCATTGGAAGGCGAAGTCTTAACCATTGGACTGCCGAGAAGTCCCTGGAAGTTCACTTTAATGAAAGTGTGTGTGTGTGAGTCTCTGTGTGTACGTATCTGTGTATTTATCCTTTTACTTATATCTGTTTATTTATAGATAATAGATATCTATTAAAAATAGGTATCTATTAAATATAAAGAGGTAGATAAAATATACCTATACATAGTATAAGTAGATATGTATTTATAGATACAAATATGGAGACAGATTATTCTGCATATCTTTTATTGTAACATGTTTTTAAAAATTTCATATTGGAGTAGACTTGGTTTACAATGTTTCAGGTGTACAGCAAAGTGATTCAGTTATACATATACATGTATCTATTTTTCAAATTCTTTTCCCATTTAGGTTATTACAGAACATTTAGCAGATATCTCTGTGCTATACAGTATGTCCTTGTTGTTTATCTATTTTAAATGTCGTAGTGTGTATGTGTCAATCCCAAACTCCCAGTTCATCCCTCCCCACAGACCTTTTCCCTTTGGTAACCATAAGTTTTCTGTGTCTGTTTTGTAAATAAGTTTATTCGTATCGTTTTCTTTAGATTCCGCACATAAGTGATCTATGATGTTGGTCATTCTCTGACTTGACTTAGTATGATCATCTCTAGGTCCATCCATCTTGCTGCAGATGGCATAATTTCCTTCTTTTTTATGGCCGAGTAATATTCCATTGTATGTATGCACCACATCTTTATCCATTCATCTGCCGATGGACACTTAGGTTGCTTTGTTCGAGAACTTCAGATACTTAGCTTTCCCAGGTTTGTAAAGAGAAGTTGAAGGAAGAGGGTGGTGGTTCAGGTGAGGCTTCCTGAGCAGACATTTGAGGCTGAGAATGGTTAAGACAACAGGGTGATTTGGTGATTACAGGGTGCATTACCGAACTGCTTTATGTTCTAAATGTCTGAAAGTGAGGACGTGGGCTGACATCCTGTGAGTGGGAGCAGCCATGAGCTAGTGTACTAATTTCAGGTCCTTTTCATGGTGTTGGGTGCTGCTCACCCAACTGGATAGCATGACCACCCAAGATTACCTTTGGAACCGTCCACGAGTGGACACCTTGAATCAGGTTGGGTGCAGGTAGAACATCCAGGTGCGTCCCTCTGTCCCCCACAACTGAACGTTCAAGATCGTCACCTCCAGTTATGTCATTAAATAAAAGCACCCAAGCAAGAGGAAGTCGACGACGTTTATCACAATTCACTGATTTACCAATAAGTCTTCCAGGTAACTGGGAAACCTCTCAGGGTCAGACTGTGCTGTCCAAATCCTGTGCGTTTTCCTGTGACTTTTCATTGATTGTTTCCCCCTACATTTGGTGGGTAACCACCTGACTTTTATTATTTAAAATATTGAGGAAATCCCGTACAAGGGCATGCTTCTAGCTATGTACTTGGCATCTGACGCCAGTGGGTTTCAATATAAATACTAGTATTGAGGATGTTGGCATGAAGTGGGTCTGTTCCTTAGATAAACAGTGGGCTTTGTTAAGACCTGAAGTGCTGACGGAGCCTCGGAAGGAGAGCCCGAGATTTCAACACTTTTTTGTTTTAAGAGTTTTTTTGATGTGGACCAATTTTGAAGTCTTTATTGAATTTGTTACAACATTGCTTCTGTTCCATGTTTCGGTTTTTTGGCCGTGAGGCATGTGGGATCTTAGCTCCCCGACCAGGGATCGAACCTGCACCCCCTGCGTTAGAAGGCGAAGTCTCAACCACTGGACTGCCAGGGAAGTCCCTAGATGTCAACACTCTTGACGTCCCATCCTTGGCAGCCAGGGGTGACTACTTTTACCTGCAGTCCATCTTGGTTCCTCAGTGGCAGGTGGTTTTGAAAGCTAGGTTTTCACTCATTTTTCCCCGTGACACAGACATCCGCCTACGTCCATCCAGCTGTCCTGCCTGCTGGGTCTCTGTGTATCTTGATGAATTTCCAAAACAAGAATGGTTAATCTGTGTTGAATTCCCTTCTAGCATCTCGCTTACCCCAGTAGGTTACAGCTGCCTGGGCACAAAACCACGCAAGGTGATTTCAGGATGAACGTGGTGGGAGGTTTGGTCATTCATGCCTGCGAGACTTCTGTGTTCTCGCTATGAGATCCTTGTTTTATCTTATTTCTTTTTTTAATTGAAGAATATCTGATTTACAACGTTAGTTTCAGGTGTACAGCAAAGTGATAGTTATACATATGTATATATTCTTTTTCAGAATCTTTTCCCATATAGGTCATTACAGAGTACTGAGTAGAGGTCCCTGTGCTCTACAGCATGTCCTTATTAGTTATCTATTTTATATATAGTAGTGTGTATATGTCAACCCCAATCTCCCAGTTTATCCCTCCCCCCACCTCCTTTTCCCCTTTGGTAACCACGGGTTTGTTTTCTATGTCTGAGTCTGCTTCTGTTTTGTAAACAAGTTCATCTGTATCATTTTTTTATTAGATTCCACATACAAGTGATATCATATGGTATTTATTTTTCTCTGGCTTATTTCACTTAGTATGGCTGCAAATGGTATTATTTCATTCTTTTTTTAGGGCTAATATTCCATTGTATACATGTACCACATCTTCTTTATCCATTCATCTGTTCATCTGTTGGTGGACACTTGGGTTGCTTCCATGTCCTGGCGATTGTAAATAGTGCTGCAGTGAACATTGGGGTGCATGTGTCTTTTTGAGTTAGTTTTCTCCAGGTATGTCTCCAGGTATGTCTCCAGGTATGTTGCCTGGAGTGGGATTGCTGGATCACAGCGTAGCTTTATTTTCAGTTTTTTAAAGAACCTCCGTATTGTTGATATATTTTAACTCGGAGAGTTGGCTTTGTGAATTGGACTGTTTGATTTTTCCTGCCTGTTCACTTCTTAAGAGCCTACCTTTTGTAGACTCTCATTGGATTAGGAGTTGGGTCAAGATAAGGACACACCTGTTATGGACTGAATGTGTTTCCTGCCATTCTCCCGCCCCCGCCAATTCATATGCTGAAGCCCTGACCCCCAGTGGGATGTGTTAGGAGGTGGGCCCTTGGGCAGGTTTGGATGAGGTCAAGAGGGTGGGACCCCCATGATGGCTTTAGCATCCTTAGAAGAAAAGGAAGAGACACTAGCCTTCAGAACTGTGAGAAATAAATGTGTTGTTTATAAGCTTCCCAATTTGTACGAATTTGTTTTAGGGGCCGAAGAGACTAAGACATTTAATTCATAGTGTTTTATTGTTTGATTAAAAAAATAAATGGAACACCTTTCAAAAAATTTCCAAGTGACAAAGCATCATAGAAACACACCAGTATATGTGTTAAATAATTGTTAGAAATTACTCACAACAATTAGGTTTAAAATAATCATTTCACATGTTGAGGAGGTTTGGTGCCTAAAGAAATCCCACCATGTTTTATGGATGTATTAAAATGAAAAAGGGGGAATTCCCTGGTGGTCCAGTGGCCAGGACTTAGCGCTTTCACTGCGGTGGGTCCGGATTCAACCCCTGGCTGGGGAACTAAAATCCCACAATCTGCAGGGCGTGGCCAAAAAAATATATATCAATAAAAAAAAAAAAAAGAAAAAGGGATGACAGGAAACTCATTGAGTAAGCACTTTTAAACGTAGAGCTTTTTGAAGTGGATGTTTTAAGCTAGAGGAAAACATTGTGATACATTGTAACCATCCAAGTGATGCCCTGTGGCTGAATTTGCCGTTAAAGAGGGGCCCGCCAGCCAGGGAATGTGGGCACATCTGGATGCTGGAGGACAGGAGGAGTGGATTGTTCCCTGGATTCCTCAGAAGGAACCAGCCCTGCCCACACCTTGGTCTTAGCCCCGTGAGACTCAGGCTCCTGGTTGGTGGTCATTTGTCCCAGTGGTCGTAGGAAACCTGCACATAACATCTAGTTATCTTTTCGAACCATCAGTTTTAGATTCTGCACAGGCTCCACCCTCTGCGTGTGTCCGCCGAATTTATGGCTAATTCTCCCACGTCCTGGGGCTCCATTCGACACTCTGGCCACTGTTCTGAGAGCCCCCAGTTCGGCAGTGGCATCCTTGAGAGGGAAATCCACGCGTGAGTTCAAAACCGAGAGAAAAGACAGCCCTTTGCCTTGGGTTCTGGCCTGTCTGGGGATGGGATCACACTGTGCTTTGTTAGTAAATTACCCTCATAATTGGTCTAATTGCTTTTATTCTGCAAATATTCCTCTGGGTTCATTAGCATTGTAATTAAGGCTTCGCTGAAGTTGTTTTAAGGAAGTGCGCGGAGGCGGCCACACATCCTTTTTATTCAGCCCAAGAGGGCTTTCTCTCTTGCTCTTGCTGGAGTGTGTGTTGGGGGTGATTTCAGGGGCTGCCCTTGACAACGTAACAGGAAAGGTCAGAGCTCGTTCTAATAAACAGCACATGCTAGCCCCTCACCAGCGCCGGCCCCACGCATTGCTCATTGTTATGCGTGGAAATAAATTTCCACTGAAGGAAAATGTTTTCCGCGGTGCAGTTTCACATCGTCCTGGGTCAGTCGTTGGCCTGTTGATTTTCCAAGCAGCTTGGGACTGTTCCCGGGTCATTTGGGCAGGCTCAGATATTTTTTCTTTTCTTCGTAACTTTTTACTCTATGGTTTGTTTGATTCAGTTAAGACTGGTTAAAGAAATTAAATTAGATGCAACAATAGAAATGTATGGATCATGTTGATGGAATTAAGTTATATTGATTACGTGACAACTAACCTCAAATAATCGGAATAGTTATATACAATGACTAGGCACTCAGTAAACGCTTTGCCGAGTAAATGAATAATGAATGGGAAAATCCCAAACAGGTGTCTGAATAGTTGCTTGTAAAATTTCCTGTAAACTCTGCCTACTTCTGAAATGTATCCTGTTTCCAGTTCTCCCAAAGAGACAATTAATGAGCAACTTATATTTATTCTTTACCAGGTGTCAGGTACTGTTCTAAGTGTTTCCCCTATATTATTATTTTTTAGCTTTTATTTTATATTGAAGTATAAGTTGATTTACAATGTTGTGTTAGTTTCAGGTGTACAGCAAAGTGATTCAGTTATACACGTATCTATTCTTTTTCATATTCTTTTCCCATTTAGGTTTTTACAGAATATTGAGCAGGGTTCCCTGTGCTCTACAGTAGGTCCTAGTTGGTTATGTATGTTAAATATAGTGGTGTGTATATGTGGAATCTAAAAAAAGATACAAATGAACTTATTTACAAAACAGAAACAGACTCAGTCGTAGAAAACAAACTTACGGTTACCGAAAGGGAAAGCTGGGGGGGGGATAAATTGGGAGTTTGGGATTGACGTATGACAGATTTTTTGTGATGTATAGTTGATTTACAATGTTGTGTTAGTTTCAGGTGTATAGCAAGCAGAGTGATTCAGATATATATACACACACAGTCTTTTTCAGATTCTTTTCCCTTATAGGTTCTTCTGAGTAGAGTTCCCTGTGCTACACAGTAGGTCTTTGTCGATTATCTGTTTTACTTTTAAACTTTTAATCTTTATTTGGCCGTGTCGGTTCTTGGTTGCAGCATGCGGGATCTTTCGTTGTGGCTCACGGACGTCTCTCATTGTGGCGTGTGGGCTGAGCTGCCCCGGGGCATGTGGGATCTTAGTTCCCCGACCAGGGATCGAACACGCATCTCGTGCATTAGAAGGCGGAGTCTTAACCACTGGACCACCAGGGAAGTCCCTCTATTTTATATATAGCAGTGTGTATCTGTTAGCCCCAGACTCCTAATTTATCACCCTCCCCTTACCCTGTGGTAACCAGCAGTTTGTTTTCTATGTCTGTATGTCAGCAGGCTCAGATTAATCCCCTCTGCGTTTCTTTGCCGTGTTGGACTAATTAGCTGTCAGGAATCTCCAAAGGGCCACGTGTCTCGGAAGTGATAGGCTTGTGACGTGGGAAGGAAGGGCTGATGGCCTCTGGGATGCTTGCTCACGGGTGAGATATGCCTTCCCCTCTTCCGTTCTTTTCTTCCCTGGCGAGCTGGTCGTGAAGCTCGGGGGCGAGGCAGGCGGTGCCACAGGTCGGAGTTGCCGTGACACGTCCACATGTCAGGAGAGCCACACAGCGGTGAATCCATGAGGCTCCTGGTGCAGTGAGGACAAAGCAGGGCTTCCAAAAACCAGGTCCCCTTTCTCCTTGGGTGACAGTCCTGGGGCGGCCATCACCCAGTGCCACCAGCTGGGGGGCTTGGACACCAGAAATGTGTCATTCGTCCGTTCTGGAGACCAGACGTCCAAGATCAAGGTGTGGGCGGGGCTGGTTCCTTCTGGAGGCTCCAGGGGACAAGCTGTCCCATCCCCTCCCAGCTCCTGGGGGCTGCAGACAATCCTCGCTCCATCCTGGCTTGTAGGAGCGTCACCTGCATCCCTGCCTCTATCTACACATGACCTTTTCTCTGTGTGTCTCTGTGTCTTTTTTCTTCTCTTCTTATGAAGACCACCCTGCCCCCCCTACCATCATGTCATATTTAAGACCTGCCCTACTCCAGGAGACCCTCCCCTTTTTTTTGCTCTTGCAGTTTTACTGAGATATAATCAGCCTCCAACACTAGATACGTTTAAGGTGTGCAGGATAATCACTTACATACATCATGAAACGATGACCGCAATACATTTATCAACATTCATCTCAGACGCAAAGTAAAAGGAATAGAAACAAATGCTTTTCCCCTTGTGATGAGAACGCTTCGGCTTTACTGGCTTAGCAACCCTCACGTTTCACGTACAGCCGTGTTGATTATGTGTATCTTGTTGTACATTACATTCGTAGCACTTATTTATCTTATGACTAGGAGTTTGTACCTTTTGACCACGTTCATCCAATTCCCCTCCCCCCACCCCTCCCCTCTGGTGACCACAAATCTGACCTCGTTTTCTGAGTTTGTTTTGAAGTATCACTGGCCTACGACTCTATTAGGTTCCTCTTAACACAGCCTAGTGATTCGACCTTTCTCTACGTTTCAGAAGGATCACCGTGACGATTTAGTTACAGTCTGTCACCATACAAAGATGTTACAGCGTGGGGAATATAGGCAATAATTAATGTATGCTTCAACCCCCGGGACTCATTCATCTTGAACCTGGAGGTTGGTACCTCCTCATCTCCGTCCCCTGTTCTCTCCGTAGGACCACACTTCCTGACTCGCATCTGCGATGACCCTGTTTCCAAATAAGGCTTCTGTTCACTGATCTCACTTCGGGCCGCCCTGTGTTCATTGCTGGCGTGGGAGCAGGTGGGCACGGGGCAGCTGCTTTGCTCTCCGCTGTATTTGCAGCGCGGTAGACGGTGCCGTGCCTTCCAGGTCCTCAGGCAGTCGGGGGAGTGATTTGATGGGTTTTTGCAGCGTGTAAATCATCAGACCCCGTTGTCTGCATCTGAGAGGCCTCAGACAGCTCCCCCAAAGGGTCAGGACAAGGGTGGATTGCAGGACCTCCCTCGCAGACAGGGCTGGGTTTCTGCATCCTCAGTGAAGAGGTTTAAACGGGGTGGAGGCATACGGGACTGGTGGAGAGGTTGTCGGGGCCTGTGGACGGGGTCCACTCCCGCTTAAAAGCAATAGGCCCCCAAAGCAAAGGAACCAGGGGCGGACGTGTTTGGGAGGCTGAGGGCTGGGACAAAGGGCACCTTCATTCGTGATCTTTTTTTTCTTGAATTGAAGTAGAGTTGATTGGTAAAGTGTTAATTTCTGCTGTACAGCAAAGTGATTCAGTTATACATATGTGTACCTACTTTTTCATATTTTCCAGTATGGTTTATCACAGGGTATTGAATATGATTCCCTGTGTTCTACAATACCTTGTTGTGGATCCGTCCTATACATATCGGTTTGCATCTGCTAACCCCAAACTCCCAGCCCATCCCTCTCCCACCCCATCCGCCATTCGTGATCTTGAATTGCTTTGTAAGAACATCAGCAGCGCATGGGAAACCCTTCCTCCCTGGGATGGCTGCTTGTTTAACTGTATTTATCGTAGGGGAATTTCAGCCGCCTGTCCTTGGTGACGTGTCAGTGGGTGTCCTTTCTTAAGGTCGTCCACATTCTTGCAGCGTAAAAAACACTCTTCTTCCTTCCCTCCATGGATTTCTTCCTGCAAACAGGACTGGGAATATCCATATGCCCCGAGCCCGCGTGGGTCTGAAGGAGTGGGGGTGCCAGCCCCTCCGACATCCGAAAATAGGATGCGGTTGTCGGATGCAGCTGCCAGATACCTTTCTTTGATGCAGCGTTAGTGAGTGAGGAGCCTTGCTTGGGAGGGAGCTCGTGGGAAACCCATAGGGAACGCAAAGGGGACCTCACAGCCCGCAGTAGGCTTCAACGGGGGAGGGTCGTTCCTTCTAAGAACACACAGCTCGCCCGGCAAGGATCTGAGAATTCCTGAGTCCCCCGGACTTGAAGGCACACGGTCAATTGAAAAACAAAGTTGTGTTTTCTGTATGCTTCTTGCTTGAAAACTCTTTCGCTCTCTCAATCTCTTTCTTTCTCTCTCAATCTCTCTTTCTTTCTCTCTTTCTCTCTCTTTCTTTCTCTCTCTCTCTTTCTTTCTCTCTTTCTCTCTCTCTCTCTTTCTCTCTTTCTTTCTCTCTCTCTCTCTCTCTCTGTCTCTCTCTCTCTCACTTTGTGTCTCTCTCTCTCTCTCTCTCTCTCTCTCTCACACACACACACACACACACTCTGGAAAGTAGCGAAGACCACGGACACATGCCCCAAAGGTCTTGGGTGTCACTTTCTATAACCACAAACAAGTCAGAACTGGTGGAAGCCCGGAATCCATAAAGGACTCGCCATTTCCTTATGAGATGAGGTTCTGAAGGGTCATCCGTGAGTCACCCAGAAGCACGTCCATTCCTGGGGGAGGAATTAAAGCTTTTTCGAATGATGGAGACCCCCGTGTATCTGGAATCCACCATCACCCCGAGTTAATGAAGAGCCAATAGGGACGTCCCCTGCTCAGAATGTGACACGTCCACCGTGTGTCTGGGGACAGTCAGGGATGCTCTTTGCAGCCGGAGCAAGCTCTAGGACTCAGGTGGGGTGGGGAGGAGTCGGGGGTTCACAGGGACACGGGGGTCTTGCCAGATGCTTGCCACAGACAGCGGGGGCTTTGACCCCAGAGAACTCCATCCAACTGTGGTCAAGTAAGCACCTTGCTGAACTTGCCCACACTCTTAAGAAAACATTGTTGGGTTCCATTTGTAGAAGTCACTGTTAGGTCTTTTTTTTTTTTTTAATTGAGGTATAGTTGATGTACAATATTACATAAGTTTCAGGTGTGTAATAGTGATTCAAAATTTTTAAAGGTTATACTCTGTTTATGGTTATTATAAAATATAGGCTATGTTCCCCATGTTGTACAATATATCCTTCTATCTTATTTATCTTACACATAGTAGTTTGGACCCCTTAATCCCCTGCCCCTATCTCCCCCCTGCCCCTTCCTTCCCTCAACTGGTAACCACTAGTTTGTTCTCTGAGTCTGCTGCTTTTTTGTTATATTCACTAGTTAGTTGTATTTTTTTAGATCGTGCAGTATTTGTGTTTCTCTGACTCATATCCCTTAGCATAATATTCTCCAAGTTCGTCCGTGTTGCTGCCAGTGGCATCATTTCATTCCTCCTTATGGCTGAGTAATATTCCGTTGTACGTATGGACAACATCTTCTTTATCCATTCCTCTGTCGATGGACACCTAGGTTGCTTCCCCGTCTTGGCTATTGTACATAGTGCTGCTGTGAACATCGGGGTGCAGTAATTTGTAAAGATACGTGCATCACTGTTCACTCGTGTTCCCTTAAGGTTGTATGTTTTAGTATTCCAAATTGAGGTCTCTACAAAAGGTTCCATGACTCTATGGTACTTGGTGTTGACGTGAGCCAAAGGACGACAGGCTGTGATGGGCATGGGCTTGTCGGGTTCGACTCCTGGTCCTGCCTTTTAGTAACAGGAAGGCATTGGGTGGGCAGGTGGTTCAACACCTGTCAGCGACACCACGATGGTCTTTTTTTCTTTTTTTAAAGAACGGTATAGCCAAATTTGAGAACAAGGGGAAATTAGGAAACTTAAAGCTCAGTGATTTATTTCTCTCAGCCAATTCTCTTGTCAAATAAACATTTCCAATGATCCTCTTAATTCTTTTTATTTACTTATTTTTGCCGTATTGGGTCTTCGTTTCTGCGCTTGGGCTTTCTCTAGTTGCGGCGAGCGGGGGCCACTCTTCATCGCGGTGCGCAGGCCTCTCACTATCACGGCCTCTCTTGTTGCGGAGCACAGGCTCCAGACGCGCAGGCTCAGTAGTTGTGGCTCACGGGCCTAGTTGCTCCGCGGCATGTGGGATCTTCCCGGACCGGGGCACGAACCCGTGTCCCCTGCATCGGCAGGCGGACTCTCAACCACTGCGCCACCAGGGAAGCCCCATCATTGTTTTTCCAACGGGGCTGATTCCACTTTTGTGAGGTCTGAGATGTGATGCCATCTGGCTCCTGCGTGTCACAGGTGGGCCCCATGAACTGGTTTTCTGGGGCAGCTGCAACAATTCCTCCAACTAGCTGGCTTAAGACAACACAAGTTATTCTTTCTCAGTTCTAGAGCCCAAAAGTCCAAAATCCAGGTGCCTGGTGTTATAGGATGCTCTAGAGGGGGGCCCTTCCTGCCTCTTCAGCCTCTGGGCGTGCCAGCAATGCTTGGCGTTTCTTATCTTGCTGACACATCCCTCCAGTCTCTGCCTCCTTTTTACTATGCCTTCTCCCCATGTCTCTGTCCAGATTTACTTCTTCTCATAAGGACACCTGTCACTGGATTTCAGGTCCACCCTAATCCCATAGGACCTCATCTTACCTCATTATCTCTGCAAAGACCCTATTTCCAAATAAGGTCTCATGCACTTGTCCTGAGTGGACTCATCCTTTCGAAGGGACCAACGTTCAACCCACTACCCCCAATGCCTGGGCAAGAACCTGGGTGGGTGTTAGGCTCGCACCCCACATTTCCAGATAAGAGTCTGGAGACCTTGGTCCGTGGCCACCATATTTGTAATAAACACATCATCCTGTTTAGATGAGACACCAGCCTTGCAGGGGATGCTGGCTGGCATTCTTCCTGCGGACCATTCCCTTTTTTACTTTGGTTTATGGCAAAAGTATACATACACACGCGCACACACACATACCCACTCTTACCCTACAAGTTCTGATGCCTCCAATACCTGCTACCTTCAGCCTCTGTAGCTAGATAGAATCTAGACTTTAGTAAGAAAAGAGTCAATAGTTGTCTGATTCCATCTTTCCATCTGAATTAGAGGCATCTGCATGGAAGGAGCGGGGACTCTTCTACAAGACAAAAGACCCCAGGAAAATTGCCCTTTTTATTTGTGTTTGGGTGAAAGCATTGTGACAACGATGGTGGCCACGGGCAATGTAGTAAAAAAAAGAAAAAAAAAAATCACAGGCCACTTCTTTGCCCGGGGAATCCCGTGGATTCTTTGAAAACCCACTGAGCTGTGTGCTTCCCAGACAGAGACGAAATAACAAACCGAAAATCAAACGAACAGACAAACCAAGATCATACAATGGCTAAGGACTGTCCCTGTGGGGAAAAGAAAGTAGGGACACACGTGGGATTTTCCAGATGAATACAAAGAGGTAGAGAGAAGCAGGAGATGATTATGGAAAATGCCAGCCTCTCTGCAGTCGAAATCACTTTCCTTGTTTTCTCCACACCGCCCCCCAGACTGGAAGGGAAGGAGTGCATTTTAGAACCATCTCGTGCCCACGGCACCTTAACCTCCTGCTTTTAGGCGTGTTCTCTGTGTTGTGTGGATTACTCCCTGCTGGAGATTTGAGGGCTCACCGAGGGTGGGGAGGTTGCTTCTCTGAAACTGGCTGGAACGGGCCGTGACCACACAGTCAGCCAGCCACCTTGGGGTCGGCATCTTCGGAGAATGCAGGTGGCGTGGTCTGTTTTTGGAACGCGCTGGTTATTTTCAGAGGCAACCAGGTGTCGGTATGTGAGAGCCGATTGTCTGCAGAACACACGTCACCTGGGTCGTCCCCTGGGCTGGACAGGTGTGTGGGCAGGGTAGGCGTGCAGACGCAGGAAGGGCTTTCTGTTCCTCACTCACCGCCCGCCTCTCTGTCTGAGTTGGTCTGCCTAATGATGTACCAGATGGAGACCTCCTGGGCTCCAGGTGCCATTGGCCGTTTCTGTCCATCACTGGGCGTGGCTTCCTGTTCCTGCTGCCTCTGTAGCACTTTCCCGCCGGAGTGCTGTGCCTTCTCAGCGGTCCTGCAGCCTGTGTCCTCCCGTGGCCTGAGGGCGCTGCTCAGGTGTACCGTCCCCACCGTGCCGGGTGCCCAGGAGCCCCTCAAGGCATCACGTCGCGATGGCCAGCCGGCACTCAAGCCCTCATTTTGAGATCCAGCCTCATCCCCTTCTTGCTGCCCCGATAGTTGATAACTCCGTGGAGACTCAGTCCGGCCACTGCCTGATTGGACAGCTGTTCCTTAAAGCAGCCGTGCTTTGGATATGAGCGTTTCCTTCTTGTAAGGTGAGGCTGTTAGAGCTTGAAGGGCATTGGAGACTGCCTATTGCAGTAGGAGGAAGGAGGGCTGTTGTTAGGGAGTGCGGCTCAGCCATGAGATGTCCATGCATGTGAAGGTCACCAGGAAGGACTTCCCTTTATAAACCTAGAAAGAGTCAGGCGTGGGAAGATTCAGGTGTCGTCATCGCAATGTTTGCGCCACGGACGCGTTTCCTTATAGGCAGCTGATTCTGGAGGGGTGGTTCTGCCTCTGACGCCGGGTCAGAGGTCCAGAGGCCTTGTGGGGAAGGACAGAAGCTGAGTGAATGTGGGAGTTAGTCCGGACAGCAGGCGTGTTGTCAGATGGGTCAGCACATGTACACGCTTCAGCTCATCACTGGGGAGCCTGAGGCTGGGACCCGTAGGGCCTGGGTGCGGCCTTGTTCTGGGTAAACAGGGGGCCCCTGTGAGTCTTGGCTAAGTGATACGGGGGACAGAGGTTCTTCAAAGTACAGCGTTTCCTGGAACACAGAAGGAATAGGGGGGGTTTACCTTTAGTTTTCCAGGAGCAAGGTGCTATGGACTGAATGTGTGTCTCCCCAGCATTCATAGGTAGAAGCTGTGACCCCCCCATGGGATACTACTAGGAGATGGGGCCTTTGGGAGGAGATTAGGGTTAGATGAGGTCACGAGGTTAGGGTCCCCGTGATGGGATTAGTGTCCTTTTAAGAAGAGGAAGAGGCCAGAGCTCTCTCCCCACCACATGAAGACACAGTGAGAAGGTGACCATTTGTAAGCCAGGAGGAGAGCCTCGCCCTGAACTAATTTGCCCACGCCATGATCTCAGACTCCCAGCCTCCAGAACCTTGAAAAGACAAATGTCTGTTTTTCAAGTGTACAGTCTGTGGTGATCTATCATGGCCGCCCACGCCGACTAGAACAAGACTCCAGGAGAGTTTAAAGATGTCCGTGGATTATGGTCCCACGTGTAAGGTCTTAGAAGTTGTAGTTTTGGGACTTGGAGAAGCCCGAGGCAGAGGGGCCGTCTGTCATCTTCTTCCAACTCATTGGGACCGTGGAGAACAACATTCCCTGCTGGCTGCCCTTTTGTCGTCTTCAGATGTCCTTCAGGATGTAATTGTGTCGTAGGCAGGTTGAGAATCATTGAACCAGAGGAATCAACTGCGTGAGATCAGAAATTCAAATCATTGCTGCAAAGTGAAGATCATGTGTGTTACTCAAATGCTCACGTGAAATTACAGGCAGACCTTGATTTATTGTGGTTCTCAGATACTGGTTGTTTTCAAATAAATGGAAGGTTTATAAAAAATTTTAATTAAATTTTTTAATGAAAATTGAAATGAAAATTGAAATTTTTATAAAAATGAAATGAAACCAGATTCTTCAAAAGGGCAGTTCATTTGCTCATTTCTTGTTTTATTTTTTCTTCGCCAGTTTTGTATAAGGTTTTGACATGAACCCACCACCCTCTGCTTGCAGTTGACAGACATCTCTCACCCTCAGACAAAATTCATTTTTTTCGTTCTACGCCAGTTTAACCTCGGTATCTTCAGGTAGAATGTTGGCGAGTGTATGACCAGCTGGTACAGACTCTGATAAATTCATGGGAAAAGGAACCACTTCCCACTCAGG
This sequence comes from Phocoena phocoena, assembly GCF_963924675.1. NCBI lineage: Eukaryota > Metazoa > Chordata > Mammalia > Artiodactyla > Phocoenidae > Phocoena > Phocoena phocoena. The sequence goes on along the minus strand of NC_089240.1, from coordinate 1,439,998 downwards.
AGATCCGGGAAGTCTCTCGAAGAGGGTAGTGGGTTTGTCTCAACGGAAGGAGATTAGACCCAGTGAGAAAAGGGCAGAGCGCTTTCATGGGATTTTAGTTTACACAGAAAGCAACATGCATTTCAAGTTACTCTTTTTTAGAAATTTATTTTATTGAAGTAGAGTTGATTTGCAGTGTTAATTTCTGCTGTACAGCAAAGTGATTTAGTTACACATACATTCTTCTTTATATTCTTTTCCGTGATGGTTTATCCCAGGATATCGAGTAGAGTTCCCTGTGCTCTACAGTAGGACCTTGTTGCTTATCCATCGTATATATAAAAGGACGCATCTGCTAATCCCAGACTTCCAGTTCATCCCTCCCCCGCCCCCTTCCTCATTGGCTGCCAGAAGTCTGTTCTCTATGTCTGTTTCTGTTTGTTTCATAGATAAGTTCATTTGTGTCATATTTTAGATTCCACATATAAGTGAGATCATATTGTATTTGTCTTTCTCTGTGTGACTTCTCAAATTATTCTTAAAGAGTGCAAGAAGACCTTGGTAATGATGCGGGTTTGGTTCCAGACCACCGTAATAAAGCGGATATCACGTCACACAAATTTTTGGGTTTCCCAGTGCACGTGAGAGTTATGTATACACTAGACTGTAGTCTATTAAGTGTGAAATGGCATTATGTCACAACAATGTTCGTTACTTAATGAAAAAAACTTTATTGCTAAAAAAAATGGTCACCACCCTGTGAGCCTTCAGCAAGTCATAGTGATAACATCAGAGATCGCAGATCACAGATACCGTCACAAATCGAATCATAATGAAGAAGTTTGAAATACTTCAAGAATGACCGAAATGTGACACAGAGACCCGAAGTGAGCAAATGCTCTAGGAAAATTAGTGCTGACAGATGTGCTCGATGCAGGCTTGCCCCAAACCTTCAATGTGTAAGAAATACGGCATCTTCGAAGCACGATAAAACAAGGTCTGCCTGTAAATTCATGTCAGCGTTTGATCAACACAAATTAGCGTCATCTTTTCATAGCAGTGATTTGACTTTCAATGTGCCTTTAAATTTTTTTCTTATAAAATATTTCATGCATAAGAAAGATAGAATACATAAAGAAGAGCTGTGTACCTGACATGTAGTTTTATCAAATGTCCGCATTTTGCTAAATTAGTTTTAGATCCTGTGTGTGGGTGTGTGTGAAATAAAACGTTTCAGATACCATTGTGCCCCGCACATCCCTCTCCGCTTATTTTGTTATTACATGGAAAAAATCACTAGGTACTGTAGGTCAGTAGGAGAAATTTCAAGCATTGTTTTGCATGGCTTAACGGGTCTTCATCTTCTGTTCACATTCTCGAAGAGAAAGATGTCTCTTTACTGTCCTTATTTTCAGTTCCCAGCTGATGCTTCCATTTAACACTAATCATCTAAGGAAATAGCATCTCTTTCTCTGCTAAAGAAAGTTGTGTTGTGAAAACTGGGATCTTGGCGTTAGCAGTTTCCGGTTATCTCTGAGGTGAGCCCCGCCATTCCCTCCTTTCTCCAAAGCTCGGGCAGAGTCTGGGTGTTTGTGAAACGGCCCCATTTGGACCAGAAGTGGGTCATGGGCCTCTTCACCAAACCTCCGGAGTCAGCTCTTTGGGGGCTGAGTTTTACTTTGCACTTTGCCAAGTGGTATAAAGGATGGAGAACATCAGATGTAAAAACGACCCAGGATGCAGGTGGAGAGCCCTGGGATCTCTTGATGAAACCCCACATCCCTGTCCTATGTTGATAGTAATGGTAATCTCCTCATGGGATACGGAAGTGCAATTGTAGAGCATCGTCTTGACCATGTTTCAGAACTGATACTTTCTGCTCTATGGTCAGCAAGAGCAGTGATGCCCCTGCGGGTTCTGAGGGGGTAGAATGTGGTCTGTGATAACAAGGCTGGCGGTGGGGGAAGAGATCCCGGTGCAGGGTGTATGCTGGGGGAGGGGAGGGCTGCCATGGGACCCCAGGCTTCATCTCAGGTGTGGGCGGTAGGGTAACAACTATTCACAGAGCACCAGGGTCCACCTGCTTCCCACCTCGGGCCTGACCCCTTGGAATGGTTCCCAGTCCTGGGAGCTCATGGTTCCTTGAACCACATGGGGTCACGGATCATGCATGTTGGGTTTTGTCCATTTTCACCCAGTTTGGGGAAATCCTGGGTCCATCCTCAGAGCTTCGTAGCCCTCAGGGTTCCCTAAAATGTGGAGGATGGAAGGTTGCCTCTCCCGGATGTGTGATGGGGACCAGCTCTTAGGATGAATGATGTAAATGTTCAAGGAATGTGGCATCCCAAGCAGAGAAAGACAGAACGTGGCATACTGGCCATGTGTGGCCTCCTGTAAGGTCTACAGCTTTTCCCTCTGGAACGCCGTTCCTGTTTCTTTTTTCATATGTGGGCAAGTGATCCATTCTGTGCACTAACTGTACCCGCCGATCCAGATTTGAGAGAATAAGAGTCATTCTATTGGTGATTCCAGGTGCCATATTGCAAATAGCCATTATGAAAAGACCCCTTGTTGGTCTGGGGGGATACTATCAAAGATAATCCACAATTGTCTGGAAAAGTTATCAAAACACTCCTCTCTGTCTTCCAATGACATGTCTGCGTGAGGTTGGATTTTCTTCAACAGAAGAAACGTGGCAACAGATGGAACGTAGAAGTCGATAGGAGAATTGGGCTGTCTTCCTCTTAAACCATACCTTGGCAAAACTGTAAGACGCTGGCAAAACTAAGACGTTGGCAAAACTGTAAGACGTTGGCAAAACCGTAAGACGTTGGCAAAAACGTTAGACCTTTAGAACCTTCTGTGTAGACATAGAAGCCAGAGGCCGTGTCTCCAGTGTGTGGCTTTCCAGCTGGGCTTTTCCCCATCTGCTTCTGCGTTCCTCCTCTTCCAGTATTTCTTTCTGTTTAAGAAAGTCCAGCCTCACCCAAGCATGTAGTTGGAAAAAGGGAGGAGTGTTTTCATAGCTCTTTCACATAGTTGTGGAAAATCTTTGACGCTCTTCCAAACCCAACAAGTAGTGGCTTTGTAAAGGGGAGTTGCCCCATGGAATCTGGGATCTTTAACGATGCCAGGTAGATGGACGGGTTCGGCGTGTTCAGCCATGAGGCCTGCCATTGGCTGTGCTCACTGGGGCAGGTCTGAGCACCTTTCATTCGTGAGAAATGCGCTGGGAGTGAAGGACAAGGTCATAGCGCCCATTTGGTGGATCTGTGTCCTACGTGGAGAGGAAAGCCTTTCTCAGCCCTCAAACTACACCTGCCCTGTGCAGGGCAGCCACGTGGTCCCTGGTTTTGTGGAGCTCCTGGCCGAGGTGGTGGGCCAGGGGCCCCTCCCCATGACCCGTGGGGTGGGGGAGGGCAGGAGGAGTGGGCCGACACACCTGGGCATCGGGAGGAAGCATGGACTTAGTGTGTCCCTTCCAGACAGACACGGGCCCAGCATCTGCACCCCTGAGCCTCTCACGTCCAGAAAAGAGCCCCCCGCCCAGCATGGTCCCTCCCTTATCTGCACCCCGGAGCCCTCGACTCTGCAGAAGAGCCCCCGGCCCGACTTGCAGCACCCCTCTGTGTGTTCAAGGGGGAGTCCACAGAGAGCCTGCAGCCCAGGGCAGGAGGCGCCCAGAAGGTGCTCCAGATTTGTGCACCAGGAAAGTCCTGTGCTTCCCGGGGCTGCCATCTCCATGAGCCGCCTATACACACGGTTTTATTTGTAGCGCATTGGGTTATTTTGTGTGGCCTTCTCCGCAGACGGAGGGGTTCTGTTGTGGTTGGGGATGATGGTCTACAAACACAGGGCTCCCTGGAGGGCCTCAGAATATTCTGGAAGAACTAGAAGACCTCTGGAGGAGGGAGATGGCCAGGTAGGGGGAAACACCAGATTCTGTGTTACTGGTCCGGAATCCTTGACTCGGTGTCAAGAAATAACAATGGAGATCCATGCGACAGTCACGCATGTGTGTGACACGTGCGTCATTGGAGGTAGCTGTGATGTGTAGTGGAGAAACGGGTTCATACCGCCTGTGTCACATTCACAGGCAGAAGGCATCTGGGGAAGATAATTCCGTGTACACGAGGGGCGTGAAGTCGATGTTTTCTCTTTTCTGTCGCGAACCCCTTCTGCTGTGAGTTATCACCCTCCCTTTGGCTACAGCAGGGTCCTTGCTCCTGGGTTCAAAAGGAGTTTGTCCAGAGGGTTAGCTTGCTGGTTCACCCTGCAACAGAGCCCAGGTCTTTCCTTATTTTGAAGGGACGTAAGTGACAGTGTGGAAGGAAAATGTGCGTCTGGGTGGGTCTCCTAGGAGGGTACAGTCTTCGGAGGCTGGTGCACGTGGTCTCATATCACAGCACACGCATACACGCGCACACCATGTTAGCATAAATGACATGTTTTCTGTGAAAACAAAACAAAAACTCGGGGGAAAGTGGCATTGTCTTACATTTTTGCAAGTGTCTTATGTTTTTGCAAATGTGTGTGCTTCAGAGGAAGACAACTGGATTCTCCTATCGAACCCTGCATTCAGTCTGTTGAAATACGTTGTTTTCCTCGAGGAAAATCCAGCCTCACGCAGACGTGTCTCTGGAAAGCGGAGAACTGTTTTAATAGCTTTTCCAGACATCTGTGGACTTTCTTTGGTATTATTCCCCCAAACCAACAAGGGGTCATTTCATCATGGCGAATCACAGTATGGCATCTGGGGTCATTATCAAGAAAATTTTCTTACTCGGTTAAATTAAAATCAGTTGTTTTAGGTTAGTATTTGAAGTGGACCATTTCCTCATTGGTCCTTTGGAAAAATGTGCATTCACGGAATTATGGAGGTCTTCTCAACGTGGACACGTTAAATTATACAGTATCCCCCCAAGTCACATTTGTGAATATAACCACTAATCTCATCAGAGAAGGCTTTATGTATTGGGAAACTTTCAGGCTCACGATAGCAGATAAGTTTTCCACAACTCCAATTTTCTTGTTAAAGCTCAAATTTTGTCCTTGGCAATAAATACTGTCGTTTGTTTTCCTTAAAGTGACGCACTCACTTTGTTCATTTTCAAGAAACCGTCTGCCAAATCCCCCACGTGGAATAGCCATAGCTACTCTATCACTTGTTCTTTCAAGCAAAACTGGTGTTCAGAGAGGCAGCTCATCTCACTTGCCATGCCAGCCAGCCACCACGCTTCAGCGCAGGGTTCACGTGCTTTGTGTATAGTTCCCATCTTGTCACATAGGATGTTAAAAATATATATACTCTATACAATCGATACGACTCAGCCATAAACAAGAATGAAATCACGCCATTTGCGGCAACATGGGCAGACCTTGAGATCAGACTAAGTGAAGTAAGCTAGATAAAGATGAATGTCATATGACATCAGTTGTATGGGGAAAATTTAAAAAATGATACAAATGAACTTAAATACAAGACAGAAATAGACCCACAGACATAGAAAACAAGCTTACGGTTACCAAAGGGGAAAGGCGGTGGGGAGGGATGAATTAGGAGTTTGGGATTAGCGGATACACACGACTATATATAAAATAGAGAAACAACAAGGACCTACTGTAGAGCACAGGGAACTCAATATTTTGTAATAACCATAAGGGAAAAGAATCTGACACAGTATATCTATCTAACTGAATCGCTTCGCTGTATACCTGAAACTAACACAACATTGTAAATCAACTCTAGTTCAGTGAAAAAAAGTGTTTTCCACCTTGTATGGGGGAAAAAAAATATACCCCAAAGTCAAAAACAACAAAATTAGTCATTAGTGAAACTGGCACTGTTTTTGCTGTAGTGGCGCTGGGGGTGAAGGATACGATGGAGGGCAATACGGTTGGGGCCACGACCTTGATTCGGGCTGAGAAGCAGTTTGCCCCAGGGTAACTTGTGCACCATCAGTGTGAACACCAACACAGTGAAGAGGGAAGAAGCGTTTCTGTACGATTATGAAAATAGTTTGGACGTCATGGATCCTACCCCACCCCCACCCCAGGCTGTGTGGTCCCACCTGGAGAGCGCTGATCTGTTGAACAGTGATTTCCAGTACTCCTCATGGCGGACAAGCGTAAAACCCACGGTCCCCTCCACAGGTACCAGAAAGAGACCCTCCCTGGAAGGCCATCCTCTTGGAGACTGGTTATGTCCGCTTCTGACCATCGGTGTGTCCTTGGGTTCCATGCGTTTTGGTCTTTGCTTTGGGTTTTTGCTTTTTCAGACCACAGAAAAATACCCAGCAGTCCTTTCAGCAAAGCTGATCTTGTCACCTTTTTAATTTGCCTGCAGCGCAAGGCACTGGGTGCATCCGTGAATTTGGTGATGTTTTGTTTTGGGGTTTTCTCCGGGAATCTCTATGGCAGGCTTCAGTTACAGGGCTGATGGAGTTAAAAAGAAAAAAAAAAAAGTATAGTTGATTTACAATGTTATATCTGTTTCAGGTGTACAGCACAGTGATTCAATACTTTCATAGATTACACTCCATTCAAAGTTATTATGTAGGCCTTCCCTGGTGGCACAGTGGTTAAGAATCTGCCTGCCCATGCAGGGGACATGGGTTCAGACCTGGTCTGGGAAGATCCCACATGCCACCGAGCAACTAAGCCCATGTACCTCACCTACTGAGCCTGCGCTCTAGAGCCCACGAGCCACAAGTACTGAGCCCACGCACAACTACTGAAGTCCGTGCGCCTAGAGCCCGTGCTCCGCAACAAGAGAAGCCACCGTAATGAGAAGCCTGTGCACCTCAACAGAGTAGCCCCCACTCACCGCAACTAGAAAAAGCCTGTGAACAGCAACAAAGACCCAACACAGCCAAAAAAAAAAGTTATTATGAAATGTTAGCTATATTCCCTGTGCTGTACAATATATCCTCGTAGCTTATTTATTTTGTACATAGCAGTTTGTACCTCTTAATCCCCTCTCCCCTTCCGTCTCCCCACTGGGAACCACTAGTTTGTTCTATCTGTGACTCTGCTTCTTTTCGTTACATTCACCGGTTTGTTGTATTTTTTAGTTTCCACATATAAGTGATATCATGCAGTATTTGTCTTTCTCTAATTTATTTCAATTAGCTTAATACCCTTCAAGTCCATTCATGTTGCTACAAATGGCAAATTTTCCTTTTTTTATGGCTGTGTAATATTCCACTGTATATATATATATATATATATATATATATGTGTCACATCTTCTTTAGCCATTCATCTGTTGATGGACACTTACGTTGCTTCCACGTTTAGACTACTGTAAATAGTGCTGCTATGAACATGGGAATGCATATGTCTTTTCAAATTAGTATTTTTATTTTCTTTGGGTATATACCCAAGAGTGGAATTGCTGGATCCTATGGTAGTTTTAGGCTTAATTTTTTTGAGGGGCCTCCATACTGTTCTCCATAGCGGCTGCACCAATTTACATTCCCACCAACAGTGCACAAAGGTTCCCTTTTCTTTACATGCTCGGCAGTACTTGTTATTACTTGCCTTTTTTTTTTTTTTTTTTTTTTACTTGCCTTTTTGATGGTGGCCGTGCTGACTGGTGCGAGGTGATACCTCACTGTAGTTTTGATTTCCGTTTCCCTGGTTAGCGATGTGGAGCATCTTTCGTGTGCCTCCTGGCTGCCTGTATGTCTTCTTAGGAAAAATGTCTCTTCAGGTCTTCTTTTACCTTACTTTCCTGAGGTCTGTGGTTTGTGTCCACGTATTTGCCTGTGGGTTTAATCTGCACCGTCATTGTAGGTCTGGGCTTTACGTCATGTGGGGAAAAGACCTCGTTTGCCCTTCTTCTTCCCCGACCTCTCTTATCAGAGCCGGTCCGGCCAGTTTGGGGATGCTTCCCCTCTTACTGTCCTCAGGATGTACTGAGATTCCTTGTCTGTCCTCCCCTGCACCCTCCGTAGGGCGTGTTATCAGCTGGGTGATGCTGACGCAGGGTCTCATCCAGAGTAGATGCATTGCTGTTTGACCACATGCCTGACGTTTTCACCCACGTCTTTGCTCCCATATTGCAGTCGGCAAGTACGCTCTTCTTTCTTTTCTCCTTTCCCGCGTGCATTTTGTCTGGCTAATAACCTCCTTTAGGTGGTTAGGTAGAATCATCATCCGTGTTTCAAATTTGAGTTGAATATCTCATTCTTAAATAAATAAATCCCTAAAGACCACATGGTAATCTTGAGTGAGTTTAATAATAGGAGGAGTTTGGCTAGGAGAGCTCGGGCATCTCCTACCTTGCTTGACGTGCCCCTGGGCACTCGGGCTCCAGAATGCCTGTCGTGTTGTCAGCTTCACTGCCACCTCTGTGCCTGTGTTCAGCCAGCCAACCCCATGTTCGCTGGAGCTTTTGCAAATCATGGTCTGGACTTCGGATGGAGTAGGAGAAAATGTCAACCTGAGTACTCAGAGACAAGTCTGAGAGTCGCCCCTGTCATGAAAGTCGCTGATGAGGTTCTGGGTCCAGAAAACCCATCAAGCATGCTGCGGGACTTGGACAGGGTAGGCTGTCCTCTCAAACTGGAAGTGCATACGGGGAAGCAGTCCGGAGGTTCAGCGAGTCATACAGGGTCCTCGAAATCTGATGGAGGATGGCCATGCATCTCAGTGAGAAGGCACGGGTCCAAGCCGACGGTGATTTTGCTGTATCAGTGCCCGAAGTTCGCTGCAGAGCTCCCGTGATGCCCTGGGCGTATTTTAAGATGCTGCTGACTGGTGCGGAAACGGTGGAATTGCAATCCGTCACGGTGTTCAGGACGCGTAACAAGGTCACTTTGGTGGCCGACAGGCGTAGGCTATGCCTCTCCATCAGACAAGAACAAAGCAAGAAAGGCGGTCAGTTGAAGCTGCCTCCAGCTTGGAAGGTTGCTGTGATTTTTTAAAACAACAGGGAGACTTATTGTTGACATTAAAGGTGAGTAGTGCTTGGTGATGGGCGACAGCTGGGACTTTGCAGCTTGGGTGCCCACTGAAAGCCCCTTTGCCCATAATGATACAGGGAGCATGGGTTACAATGGTAGACGTCTTCACAGAGGCAAACATAATTTCACTGGTTTCCATGGATGGTCCAACTGAGATTCTGATTTTTCAAGAACAGGGTTTCTCAACCTTGGTGCTATTGACAAGTCCGGGGGAGGGGGTAGGGGTCAAAATGTAAATTGGGGAGGGGTCTCCAGCAGGTAGAAGGCATGCAGGAAGAAAGAGGAACAGAAGCCAGGCTGTGGTCCTGGACCATTAATAGGAATTAAGATTGAGTGTTTACAGCACAGGGCACAGGGATAAGGACCCGGAAAGAAAAGTTTGGGCATCAAAGATAAGAACGGTGGATGTGGTCAGGGGACAGCGTGGCATGGGGATTAGGGGTGGAACGGGAAATAGGGAGGGAGGGAGGGAAGGAAGGAAAGATTGAAAAGCAGAGAGGGCTTTTGCAAAGACCAGTGTTGGTGAAGTTGTGTGAACCTAGGACTGGATTAATTCAATCCTTTACACTTGAATTCTAAACTAAAAAAAGAAATACACTCACACACATCTTGGCAAGGTGTCACATGACCTTGAACCCGAAAACCTCACGGACGTCCTACGTGTCCTCTTTCCTTCCTGGAAATAGAGGGGCTGCTTTCGCGAGGGCTGCTGCCGTGGCTGATGTGGAAGGCGATGAAGACATTTGTCCGTACGCAGCATTTCCCTGTAGGATTCATGCCTGCGCCCTGGTTCCAAGTCCTGTCGCCGGATTATGCTTTGAGAAAAGGGTTGGGCTGAGTTTGGGCGCCGTCTGTGGCCACGGAAGAGGAAGTTCAGACCGCCTGTGTGGGCTGGGTGCCGGTACCTGTGCTTGGCTTGCTGTGCCGCGCTAGACACGTGTGCCCCACCAGGCAGATGTCCCATCCAGACAGGACCACGCGTGTGTAGTCTGTGGCATCGCCACGTTTAGGATGTTATTTGCTCCGATTCTCAGTGTTCTCACCAAGAATAACTGAAATCAGGAGGGAGATAGAAAATGGGATACGTTTCCTCGTCGTGTTTATGCGAATGACATTGGTGGCAGGGAACCTCTGTCCCCTACCTCTCATTTCCTGCAGCGTTGGTACTGTGCTTGGGTTGCTTTAGGGAGCATCTCCTCTCTTTCTAGAATGTCTTTATCACTGAAATTTACTGAACCTTGATAGAGGGACGCAGTTGGGATTGTCAACTTCCCAGAGAGAAGCTGTGAACCTTTTGGAAAAATACATTTTCCTGCAGACCAAGGTTTTCCTGGGTGTCTTCATAACTTCTGGGGTTTAGTATAAGGACACAGGTTGGGGGACACGGGATGAGGAAAGATCGCCCCGTGGCGTTCTGGACAGGTTGGTGTTTGAGCATCCAGGGTGAGGTGTTTAAGTCCAGAGGTATCCCAGCAAAGGGACTAAACATTCTATGTGCATGTGGATTGGGGTGTAAATGGGGAGACGAGGGATTCCAGGAGTCCCCAAGCTGAAGGAGTCAGAACTACAAGAGATTGTTAAAGCTGTTGCAGAAGCGGGTTCCTCTACAAGTTAAAGTGAGCTAACATACCAGCATATGCGTTGAACATATGTTACCATTTGTACATCTCTCGGTATTTATACAAGAGAACTGAAAACAGGTGTCCACATGAAAACTTGTGCCTGAATGTTCGTAGAAGCACTACTCACAATCGCTAAAAGATGGAAACAACCCAAGCCTCCATCAGGGGATGGATGGATACACAGCACGGGGTCCATGCACACAGTAGAATATGACTCAGCCATGAAAAGGAGTGAAGCTCTGACACAGGCTACCACGTGGATGGACCTTGAATACAGGATGCTCCGTGAGAGAAGCGGACGCAGAAGGACACACAGTGTGTGATTCCATTAACAGGAAACGTCCAGAACAGGCAAATCCATGGAGGCAAATCGTCGATTAGCAGGGGCTGGGGAGAGGAAGGAATATGAGGTAATAGCTATACGGTAGAAGGTTTCTTTTATCATATTTTATTTTGTTTTTTTTGCGGTACGCACGCCTCTCACTGTTGTGGCCTCTCCCGTTGCGGAGCACAGGCTCCGGACGCGCAGGCTCAGCGGCCATGGCTCACGGGTGCAGCCGCTTCGCGGCATGTGGGATCTTCCCGGACCGGGGCACGAACCCGTGTCCCCTGCATCGGCAGGCGGACTCTCAACCACTGCGCCACCAGGGAAGCCCCAGAAGGTTTCTTTTTGAGGTGAGGAAAATGTTCTGGAATTACATTGAAGTGATGGTTGCACAGCCTTGCGATTGTACTAAATGTCAATGAATTATTAAAAATTTAGCAATTTAAGACATGACAGTTAACTTTCTTTTTGATACAGCTTTATTGAGATATAATCCTGTACCATAAAATTCACCCTTAAAGCCTACAATTCAGTTATTTTTAGTATGTTCGTGTTGTGTAACCATCACCATTATTTAATTTCAGAATATGTTCATGGCACCGAAATGAAAATTCTGTGCCCAGCAACACTCTTTCTCCATTAACCTGCTCAGCTCTGGCAGCCTTGAATCTGCTCTCTGTCTCTGTGGATTTGCCAGTTCCCAGACATTTCACGTCAATGGAATCACACACTGTGTGTCCTTCTGCGTCTGGCTTCTCTCACTGAACATCGTGTGTTCAAGGTCCATCCACATGGTAGCCTGTGTCAGAGCTTCACTCCTTTTCATGGCTGAGTCATATTCCACTGTGTGGACGGACCACATTGGTTTATCCATCATCAGTTGATAGACATCTGAGTGGTTTCCACTTTAAAGAAATTTAAATTTTAATTTAAATTTAACATTTAAATTTTATGTGCATTTGACCACACACACCCACAAAGCTAATAAGTCCTGACAGCTTTCTATATCCTAGGCGCTACCAGAGCCTGGTAGTGTTTTATGATGTGACCTGTTTCACCCCACAAGTATCCTTTGAGGCAGGCACTTTTATGATCACTATTTCATGGATGAGGAAATGAAGGTATTGAGATACTCAAGAGCTCAGGAACCCCCCGGCAGTCAATGGTGGGGCTCGAAGGAGAACCAGGCACCTTCAGTCTCCCCAGTGGACTCCCCAGTTCCCCCATAAACAGGAGGCACCAGGGCTGAGAACTGTTTCATAAAACACGGATACTGTATTACTGTCGTCATGACCTCAAGAACGGAGCTGGGTTCCTCCAAAGAGGGAAACATGGGTCCCCAGTGGCCAGACCACGAGTGGACGGGCAGTTCCGATGGTGGAATGTTCCAGAGTGAAGGATGAGTCAGCACCTTGTTGAAGGATGAGGGATTTGGGTGCATTAGGGGGATATTGTGAGAGGTGGCACAGGAAGAGTTGGGCGCTCCCCATGGCGGGTCTTGGGCACTCGTGGTGGAGAAGCTTCCAGAAGGTCAGGAGCAACAGCTGTTTTCAGTGGGATGTGTTGAGGGTGAGGCATCCCAGGTGGAGGAGGTTTTCTGGGAGCATCTTCTCTGTCACTTGTGTTCTGTTGCCTTACTCATTCCTCTGTGGCTTCCTGGAAAGGGCAGATGTCCCAGAATCCTGGACACCTCCACACTTTTATTTCAGGAGCAGATGTCCCCCTGTCTTCTTAGACCTAAAATCTGCTGCAGGTTTGGGGAGACGTGAACCTCGTTTCCACTGACTCACTTTGGGACCAGGGCCAAGTCACTCTCCCCCGCGTGTCTCGGTTTCCCGATCTGTCAGCCCTCAGGGTTGGAGGGGGGAGCATTGACCCGGAAGATTCTTTTTGTTGCTTCCGATTCCCTTGTCCAGAGCTGCTGGCGTCGTGATCAGAGTATATTACACCTGTTTGTGGGGAATTTTGGGGGATCGGTAATACACATTTCTGCTTCTGACTGAAAATTGGATCCAAAGATAGGGCAAATAATGCTTTGCTTTTCATAACATGTTTCTGTGATATCCACAGAATATATGTTTGGAAAATATGAATATTTTATACGTAAACCAGGGTGTGTCAGCCTCAGCACTACTGAGATTTGGGGTTGGATGACTCTGATGTGGGGCATCCTGTGGGCTGTGGGCTGTGGAGCAGCTTTCCTGGTCTCCACCCACCACATGCCAGGAGCTCCCCCTCTCCCAGTTGTGACGATCAAAATGTCTCCACATATTGGCAGGTGGAAGGCAAAATTACTCACACTTGAGAACCATCGTGAGATAGATGGATGGATAGATAAGTGATACATGGATAGACAAATGATTGATCGATAGATGGATAGATGAGACAGATAATAGATGGATAGAGAGATCGATAATTGTTAGATGGATAGATGCTTGATAGATGGATAGATGATAGATTGAGAGATAGTTAATTCAAAGATGGAGAGATTGATAATTGACAGATGAATGGATGCTTGATAGATAGGTGATAGATGAAATCGATAGATAGATATTGTATAGCATATAGACAGAGTCTCTCATGCTAAGGCAGACTTTCTCAGTCTTGGCTCTGTTGAGATTTGGGGTGGGTCAGTCTCAGTTACAGGGACATCCTATGCCTTGTAGGTTGAGCAGTGTCCCTCCCTCTACACCCCCAGAAGCACATCCCCACTTCCCAGTTGTGACAACTAAAAATGTCGCCAGACTTGTAGACTGTCCACCCTTGGGGGAGGGGCGTGGGGGGGAGAGGAAGCAAAATGGCCCCAGTGGAGAACCACTGATGCAGAGCCTGTTGCTTTGGAGCATGACTGCCCCAGAACTACAAAATGACCTGGACCCAAGACCCGAATGCGCTCCGAGCCTCTGGGAAGGGGGGACCCCCAGGTCAGCCTCCTGGGGAGCATTTAGACCTCTGGGTACCATGTCACGTTACAACAGTTGACTTCCCGTCACAGGTGGGTGTGACTTGAGGACACTCATCCTGCATGTCTCCATCCCACCCAGCACTCACCCTTCCCTTCAGCCCCACCATGTGGACGCCCCCCTGCATCCGTCCTATACCCTGGGCCAGTTAGGTGGGGAGGACTCTTCCTGCACAGCCCCATCCCCGCTGGGAATGTCCCCACATCAGGGGCTCTGATTGGATGAGTGAGGATGTGGGTGGCTGAGGACTGGCTTCCACTTTGCCCTCCTGTCCTTCTGTGCCGATTTGCTCTGATTCATAGAACAGTGATTAAAAGTGGCAGGTGATACCCGCATTTGATTAGAGATCCTGAAATTGTACCACCCATGGCTGGATGGTGTCATTGGTCCTACTTCCTGTCCTGTATCCTGGAAGAAGAGCACAGGATCCAGAGCATAAACTGATGGATTCTTCCCTGGGAGCCTTCCATGGAGGGATATTGCTGTAAAGAGAGGGAGATGCAGAGCACCTACTAAACCCCTGAAATACGGACCTTGAAAGTGAGTGTTTTTGAGGAAAATCAAAACAACAGTGATGTCAACATGCTTTAACCTCTCATAGCAGTTAAATGTCTTGGGTCTTTTTGAAGTTCTTACTTCTGTACACTCTTCCCCTGTCCGCCCCCAGCCTTCCCTTCTTTGAATTTGGGGATGGATTTTGAAGTTTCTTCTGGTGGTATCGAAACACCACACTGTTTGTTTTAAGCCATGTGCCGACAGTGTCAAGGATATGCTGGAACAGTCTGGCGTCTGTACTCCTGTCATCCCGTCCTCTAGGATATGGGGTTCCAGGAAGCATCGTGAACTGGAGCACGTACTGTGGAGCCGAGATGTCTCCCACAGAAGGAAATTAGGCGCTAATTGAAGAATTAGAAGCGCTGCATTCGTGGAAGTGCCGTCACACCCTGTAATTAATCTTTGAAGGGAAGAAAATTAAGTGCTTTGCCACTGGCGGACACGTCCAGCATTTGCATTAGATTTTGCATGTTCAGGTGACAGGACTAAAAATGCTTCTCAGCATCCTGGCGATCAAAAGCAGGACTCCAGCTCCTCTTCGCAGTTCTGGAATCGTGCTCCAGTCTGCTCAGGAGTGAGCTGGGACCATACTGAGAAGACAGGGTAGAGTTTCGTGTGTACCCGCGAGGGTACCTCCTTCTGCAGGGTAAATTGACCGGATTCAAGCTCTCTGTCTCCTAATCCATCTTGATACTTGGGCAGCTTTTCTCCCTCATTAAAAATTCAGTCTAATTCAATGAAAATTGAAAGGTTTTTAAAGACCTCAAGAAACCACAGATTAGGGTCTTTGTTGGACTTCTTTCAACGGTAGTCGGTTCTGTAATGCATACGTATCTTCAGCTGTTATAATCACCATCGTTGGCATCACTAGCGGTCTTTTGAAAAGTTCTCTTAAAACGTGTATGAAAACGATCTCCTCTAAGTGGTGCATTTTCTCCAACTGAAGACAGATTTCCATCCAGCATGTGGAACTGGGTGGGAGGGGGCTGGTGTTGCGTTTCTAGTTACTCAGTCTGTCCCCATATTCCAGCTCCATCTTTGCCTTGAACGTGCTAAGGGGCCTGGTATTCCTGACTATTATTTATTTGATATTTAGTCCTTCAACCATGAAATATCTACCTTTGTTGGTGAGGGGGCAGAATATTAAGTTTCTGGCATCCAAAGAACAGTAGGGATTTGCCCACATTTTCTAGTGGATTTTAGGTACCGAATCCTTTGATAGATCACGGTAACCAAGCAGAAGGATATTCCGACATATCTTGGGGAGAGCCTGGCTCTTTCAGTTCCCTGGATGATACAGTCTGAAGTGGCCAGCGAGGTAAATGGTGATGGCATGGCCGTTAGAGCTTCATGGCAACAGTCTGCCCTGCATCACAGTTAAATGTTGAATATTTTGCCTTGAATCTGTTTCTTTTCTGATAATAATATTTTGACCCTGGGTTGCTTTTGGTTTATGTTTACCTGTAACTCTCTTTTCTGTTCAACCCAGACCACTCTTTTATGCATTCTTTTCAGAGGCAGTATATTTAGTTTTTGCCTGCAGCCTTTCGGTGATGGGGTTCATCTTTCCTTGAATAGGTATGTTTATTCCATCAACTTAAAAAATATATGTGTTTGTAACTCCCTTTGTCTTCTTATTTGAAACTGTATCTTTTTGTGCTTCTTTGTCATTTTCCTGTTTTCAGAGTTCTGTGCCCTGGTGCATGTTTTGTCTCCGTGGAACCCACATGTGTCATCTCCCCAGCACTCTGGTACTTTTGGTTTTATAAGTCGAAACTCACATAACATGAAACAGAGTGCATTTCTCAGTTGATTGTCACAAATGAAACCCTGACCATGGGCTTCGCCCTTAGAAGATAAAGGATGTTCTGTAACCGTACAAATCCACCAAACTCCATCTCTTGCAGATGAAGGGTGTTTCTTATTTTTATTAAAAATTTTTTTTATTGGAGTCTAGTTGATTTACAATGTTGTGTTAGTTTCAGGTGTATAGCAAAGTGAATCAGTTATACATAGACATGTATCCACTCTTTTTTGATTCTTTTCCCGTATAGGTCATTATAGAGCACTGAGCAGAGTTCCCTGTGCTCTACGGTAGGTCCTTCTTACTTAGCTATTTTATATATACTAGTGTGATGATGGGTGTTTGGAGAGGAAAATCTTTTCATATTACTCTCTAATATTTCTAAAAAATAAATTTTAGAAATGATGTTCTTTTCTCGAGAGTTGTTTTGTTTTTACAATGTTAACTTCACCGCAGTTATGTAGGCGTGGTTCCAATAACCCCAGGTCTGAATCTCTCATTTGAGGTTCACTGCCCTTCTTTGCTCAAGGCTGAGTTCCTCTCCTTTACTTTTTTATTGAGGTAGAGCTGATTTACAGTATTACATAACTTTCAGGTATACGACATAGTGATTCCCAGTTTGTCAGGGTTATACTCCGTTTAGAGTTACTATAATATTGCCTCTGTTCCCCATGCTGTACAGTCTATCCTTGTAGCTTATTTACTTTATACATAGTAGTTTGTGCTTCCTCACCCCCTAACGAGGGTGAGTTCTTGGTTGGCCTGGGGGTCCCAATGAGCTGGAGTGTGTGTCCCAGTATGTTTTGTGGGAGACCAACGATGACCTGTTTTTATTTCTTGATTCCTAAAGTATTAGACAGTATCTTGCTTCCCTCCCTGAATGCTTAGCCTCTTGGGTCTACAAGTATTTATCGAAACCCTTGTAATTCAAGGTCCTGTAGATGTTTCTTCCGTGTTTACTGAAATCTAACAGTGGGGGAAGAGGCGTCTTGACGTCATTTGATTTTCCCTTTGTCAGATGTCATGCTTTTCCTCCCTGGAAGCTTTTAGGATTTTCTCTCCATCTTTAAAGCACAACAGTTTGACCAGGCTGTGGTTCGTGGACTTACGGGCATTTACAAATAACGTGTATGTTCTATAATAACTCTTTTTCTTGCAGGTTTGAGTCTGTATCACAGGGCTTTTTTCTTGATCCTGAACCTTCCCATATTTTTCCATTTTTCTTTTCCACAGTTCATTTCTTCAGAGATACCCGTTATCTTTTTTTCCAGACCATGTTTCAATGGAAGCATAGTTACTTTATAGCGCTGTGTTAATTTCAGGTGTACGGCAAAGTGACTCAGTTACGCGTATATATCTATATTCTTGTTCAGATTCTTTTCCATTATAGGTTATTACAAGATAATGAATATCGTTCCCTGGGCTATACTGTAGGTCCTGGTTGGTTATCTGTTGTATATACAGTAGTGTGTATATGTGAATCCCAAACTCCTAATTAATTGCCCCCCCTTGGTTAACCATAAGTTCGTTTTCTGTGTCTGTGGGTCTGTTTCTGTTCTGTACATAAGGAGATACCCCTTATCTTCATGCCAGGTCTCAACTGTCTGCTCTCTGTTTCATTTTCCCCACTCTGTTCGTTTTTCCCTCATCATCTTTTGCTCCTGCATTCTGTATTTTTGCACATCACTGAGGTGGTTCTCTGCAGTGTCCACTCCGAGCTTTCCTCTGTCTACTCTTGTGCCAGGTTCTCCCGAGCTTGCTGTTACAGCGTCTTCCACTGGGGCTGCCAGCCCCTCACAGTCTCAGGATGTTTCCCTGTAATCTCGCACTGTCTCTAGGAGGCGGATGGATGCTGCGCTCCTTTGCTTTGGATAAATCTTCCTTTGAACTTGTGCTTCTCACCTGTCCTACGTACTATTATTATTCGCATCCTGCAGGTTATTACGTATTTACATGTTGCATATTATTTCCTCCTCTGGTGTTTGCGTGTCTTTCCTCATGAGTCCCGCGATTCGGTGGTTCTTTGAACGTCTGCTCTTTGATCCTGAAGGAGGTGGGCTGATTCCCTTTCCTTCTTGCTCTGTAGACCTCAGATGTGGCCACATTTTTCTGTGAGTTTTAAGACTTGCATATTAACTATTCAGTCCTTCAGCTGCCCAAGGTGGGAAGACGGGGCAGGACTTGTGAGAGGTCACAGCCGCCCGTGAACTCTGTCTGTGAGCACTTGCTCTCCAAGGTTGGGGAATCCCCAGATGGGGGCCAGGTGTGGCAGGGTGCCTGCTGCTGTGAGCCAGGTACAAGTTACCAGGTCAGAGTGCACAGCCATCCAGTGATGGGAGCAGGACAGGGTGGACAGCCATCCAGGGATGGTAGCAGATCAGAGTGGACATCCATCCAGTAATGGCTCAAGGCCAGAGTGGACAGCCAGTCAGTGATGGTTCAAGGCCAGAGGGATGGTTCAAGGCCAGAGTGGACAGTGATGGTAGCAGGACAGGGTGGACAGCCATCCAGTGATGGTTCACGGCTAGAGTGGACACCTGGGGCACCACTTGGCTCCCTGTCTGAGCCCTGCCCTTATCCAAAGCAGGACAGGCTACTGGCCTGTCAGCCTCACCCACATGGACAGGACCTTCAGCCTCAGAAGCCAGGGAACCTTGTCCTGCAGCCTTAGCTGCCTCCTTAGTGGGGCCGGGAGTCAGGACTGGTCCCTCGGCTTCATCCAAAGACCAGACACGCCATGGCCCTCGTCCAGGACACTGCTGTCCGTTGGATGGTGGTTCTCCGGCTTCTGTCACCAGGTATCGTGGCCTGCACTGCTGCTTCAGTCGGAAATTCTCTGGGTCCGCAACAGAGCACCGCATCGTTGGCTGAGCTGTGACCTCTCTGAGGTTACTTGGTAAATGCCAGGGGCACAGTAATTAATGCATTTCTTGTTATATTTTTTATAAGCAGTAATTTATGTTCAAGTCCTTAATATTACAAAGTACAGGTATTTCTATCTACTCATCGAAGCAGATGTGGACAGTTAGGGTTAAGGTTAGGGTTAAGGTTAGATTTAGGGTCCCTCTCACTTTTAAAAAATTTATTTTTGGCTGCGTTGGGTCTTCGTTACTGCATGCGGGCTTTCTCTAGTTGCAGCGAGCGGGGGCTGCTCTTCCTTGCGGTGCGCGGGCTTCTCATCGCGGTGTCTTCTCTTGTTGCCGAGCACGGGCTCTAGGCGCGTGGGCTTCAGTAGTTGTCACTCGCGGGCTCTAGAGCACAGACTCCGTAGTTGTGTTGCCCGGGCTTAGTTGCTCCGTGGCACGTGGGATCTTCCCGGACCAGGGCTCGAACCCGTGTCCCCTGCGTTGGCAGGCAGATTCTTAACCACTGAGCCCCCAGGGAAGCCCGTGGATAGCTCTCACTTTGAATTCCATTATGGATTTGAACCTGAAAACTTGTTTGATTTTCTTTTTCGAAAATGTTATTGTGGTGAGAACCCCTAACAGGAGATCTGCCCCCTTGAGAAAGTGTTCAGTGTATGATACCATATTGTGAATTACGGGCACAGTGCATACCGTAGATGTCTGGAGCTCATTCATCCAGCGAAACAGAAACTCTACACCCACTGACCTTCATCTTCCTCGTTCCCCTGCCCTTGCCTCTGGCGACCCCCATTCTGCTCTCTGATTCTATGAATTTGACTATTTTAGATGCAACACGTAAGTGGAATCCTGCAGTATTTGTCCTTTAGTAACTGGCTTATTTCACTGAACGTAATACCCTCCAGGTTCATCCATGTTGCTGCATATGGCGGAATCTCCTTTTGTAAAGTCTGTATGATCTTCCATTATTATACATCCACCACATGTCCTGTATCCGTGCATCTGTCAATGGACATTTGGGCTGTTTCCACATCTTGGCTGTTGTGAACGTGGGGGTGCAGTTATCTATTTTAAATGCTTTTTTCAATTCTTTGGGTAAATTCCCAGACATGGGGTTGCTGGATCATAGGTTCTCCTTCTTGTTTTTAATGTAAATATGTATTTATATATGTATTTTTAAACTTTTATTGAGGCATAGTTGATTTACAATGTGTTAATTTCTGCTGTACAGCAAAGTGACTCAGTTGTACGTATACATACGTTCTCTTTCATATTCGTTCCCGTTACGGTTTATCACAGGATATTGAATATAGTTCCCTGTGCTCTACAGTAGGACCTTGATGTGTATCCATCCTATATATACTGGTTTGCATCTGCTAACCTGAAACTCCCATTCCATCCCTCCCCCACCCCCTCCCCCTAGGCAACCACACGTCTATTCTGTGTCTGTGAGTCTGTTTCTGTTTTGTAGATAAGTTCCTTTGTGTCATATTTTAGATTCTGCATATAAGCGATATCGTGTGGCACTTGTCTTTGTCTGACTTACTTCACTCAGTACGATCATCTCCGGGTCCATCCATGTTGTTGCAAGTGACATTACTTCATTCTTTTTTATGGCTGAGTACTATTCCGTCGTACACATGTACCACATCTTCTTCATCCATTCGTCTGCTGATGGACACTTAGGTTGTTTCCTTGTCTTGGCTACTGTGAATCGTGCTGCAGTGAACACTGGCGTGCGTGGATCTTTTCTAATTAGAGTTTTCTCCGGATAAATGCCCAGGAGTGGGATCGTTGGGTCGTATGGTAGCTCTACTTTTAGTTGTATGGAGGAACCTCCGTACTGTTCTCCACAGTGGCTGCGCCAATTTACATCCCCACCAACAGTGCGGGAGGGTTCCCTTTTCTCCGCACTCTCTCCAGCATTTGTTATTTGTAGACTTTCTGATGATGGCGTAGGCTCTACTTTTCGTTTTCTGAGGCTCTTCCCTGCCATCTCCCAGGGGAACAGATTGCTGCTGCAGTAGCTGGCCGGGAACTCAGATGCACGTCTGCTGGCCTCTCCCGGCACCTGCTGTGTGTAAACATACCTTCCCCTCTCGTCCTGTCTCTGCAAAGCCAGATGGCCACGGCACACCCATCGGGCATTTTTTTTTCGTTATGACTTCTGATTTTCATTTTGCTTAGTTATCTGCATGTACCTCTTTCTTACCTTTGGTGGAGGGGGGGGGTCCATTTCACACCCGTCACACGGTTGAGCCTCTGTTTTGTTTTTCGACTGCATCAACGCAGACTCACACATCCGGGGTGAATTAACACCCATGTCAAAAGTCCGCCTGCAAGGGACCGACCACAGTGTGATCCCTCTGAAGCCGTTGCCCGCATGTCCCGTCTGCAGCCACGCTCGTCCTCCCGTCCCTCTCAGCAGCCGGGAGGGGAGCCCGGGCCCCTGCGCGAGGCACATTCCCTCCCTCTGAGGTCTCCGGTCACTAAAGAGAAGACTTATTCCCCCAGGACAGCTTCCCTTTCCTTGCTTTACCTCCAGTGCTGACCAACTGTCTTTCTTCTTTGCCCTTGGAGCATCCCAGGGTAGGGTTCTGCTTGGTTCCGTTTGGGTTCCGTGCGGGACCCTGGGTTTGGATTGGCAGCCGTGGGGATTCTGATGCACTGCAGACGGGGTGAGTCAGGGGACGCCGCCTACCGGGCGCAGCTGAAGTGGAGGGGGGGACGTCCCTTGGGTGGACGGAACACTGAGTGCCCACCGGCGGTGGGGATCAGCTTGTGGTCCACTTGGGGACAGATGCCGCTGTTCTGTACATGACACGCGCACACGGGCCTCACGGTGCTGGAACCTACGGTGGGGCGGCCGGGAGGGAGAATGTTGTTTAATGCAGGGGGACGTTCTCAGCGTGGTGTATCCCTACCTTTGGGAATGAGCCATGGGCGGCAGGGGTGGGGTTCTTGGGAGTCAAGTCGTTGTTGCGTGAAGCTGGAGGAGGTTTCCCAAAGGCCGTGGGTGGGACAGGAGCTATTTGGGGAGGTTAAGCTCGACAGCGGCTTCGTGACCGCTGGCAGGAGGGGAAGCCGGAGGGAGGGTAACCAGGTGGGCGGAAAATGCAGCGACGGGCTCGGAAAGTGGTGTCCGCCTGGGCTGTGCGAGTGGAGAGGAACCGTCTCCGATGACCCATTCTGTGCTTCCGTGACGTCCTTACAAACGCTGAGCCTACACGATTGGCCAGTGGGTTGGGGAGATTTCCATTCCCAGGGTCTTAAAGCCATGGCAGGTGGGCTCGAGCGGATGTGTGCGCAGATGCCGTGGCCGGGATGTCGGGTGTTGCCTGGGGCCCTGAACCCACCATCGTGAATTAGATGTGTTTGAGCCAGATTTTCGAGGGTGAGTGGGGAGTTCTTGGGCTGGCACAAGGGCAAAGCGCTTTCCTGGCCGAGAGTTTGTCCTGGGTGTTCGCCTCAACCTTATTTATGTCCTAGGAAAGAAGGAACACAGTCCTGGGTGTATTGGTGAGGGTTCGCCAGAGAAACGGGAGCAACAGGGTGTGTGTGTGTGTGTCTGTGTGTGTGTGTAGATGTAGATGTAAATAGATTATAGGTATACATACAGGCATAATAGATGCAAGTATAGATGTACATATAGACGCACATACAGGTGTAATACAGATGTACATGTAGCTGTAGATGTAAATAGATATACATATACACGTGGATAGAATAGATGTAGACGTACATACGGATGCAGACACAGATATATACAAATTCTCAATGGGGGAGAAGATGGTAGCTAGGTGACAGAGGGTCCCGCTGACATTGCAGAAAGAGGAGCCTTCCAAAAGGCACCAGTTCACTAGGAGGAAGGGCCGGCAGAGGGTCTCAGGGCCGTCTCTCTTGGTTCTCCACGATGCAGCTGGGAATGTCCTCTGGCTTGTCTGTGCCGTCAACTAAGTGGCCAGGTTTGGCTCGAGGCTCCTCCCTTTGGAACCTGAACGGTTGACTTTCCCGTTGGTCCCCACCGGTTGGCATGTTGGCACCCACCTTCTCCGAGAGCCTTATTATGTTTTTCTATCCCCAGTGCATGTTTAACTGAGAATCACAGAATGTTGGCATAAAGGGATGGTGGGAGAAGCCATGTCCGCCTTCTCGGGGACAAGTCAGAGCAGAGCCCTGTGGCTCCATGGGAGGCTGTCGGGGGAGGGGCCTGGAGCAGTGGGTGGGGTCTTCCTTCAGTGGTGCCCACTCGGCGCCTTGACCGTGGCAGTTACGTGAACGGAGTGAATGGGAGTGAGTCTCTGCCAGGGGCCAGGGCTGTGTCTCGGGCCAGCCCAGGTGACCACGAGTCTTCAGGAGGAACGCACGGCTCATGTGCTTGTCACCTGGTGAGTTGATCTGGTGACTATTTTTATGTTTGGGGATTTGGGAGAAAGGCCAGGCCGTCTCCAAAGGCGAATAGGGGCCAGCCAGATGGGCACTGCTGCTCGGTCACCCGCCTGCCCAGGAGCTCGAAATAGAATCCGTCCTCGGGCAGCTAGCGGAGGATCAGAGGGTATGCAGCCCGGTATGTCAGGGATGCTGTGCCATAGCACGTGAGAGAAGACCCGCGTCAGAGCTGTGACCCCGTGGGGACACGGGGCTTGTATTTACAATGTGAGGATGCTCTCCTCAGCGGGAGTTGTCTGGGTCTGTGGCCGCAGATGGCCATCTCCACCCATGCCACCATCACTTTGCAGGTGACAAAGGCTGGAGGAATCTCAGACCTCCGGGCCCACAGGCATGAGCTTCGAAATGACCCCAAGCGTCCATCCATGGATGATTGGACAAAGAAACGTGATCTCTCATGGGAGCAGAGAACAAATGTATGGACACCAAGGGGGGAGAGGGGGCTGCGATGAATTGGGAGATTGGGATGGACAGATACACACTACCGTGTATAAAATAGATAACGAATGAGCACCTACTGTAGGGCCCAGGGAACTCTACTCAGTGCTCTGCGGTGACCTCCATGGGAAGGAAATCCAAAAAAGGGGATACATGTATACATAGAGCTGATTCATTCTGCTGTACCGCAGAAACTGATGCAACAGTGTAGAGCACGTATACTCCAATAAAAAGTAATAAAAAATAAGACCAAAGCAACAGCAACAACAAAGAAATGTGGTCTCTACCTACAGTAGACCCTTATCCAGCCATTCGAAAGAAGGAAATCTTGCCATCCGCAGCAACGTGGTTGAACCTTGAGGGTGTTGTACCAGGAAATGTATCAGACGGGGAAAGACAAATACTGTATAGTCTCACCAATAGTGTAGCATCTCACTTATATCTGAAGAAACTTCAAACATAGCTTCAATTTTGGGGGATCGTTTGAGAAGAATAGTTATATGATCTCACTTATGTCTGAAAAATCTTGAACTTGTAGAAACAGAGTACAATGGTGTTTACCAGGGGCTGGGGGTTGGGGAAATTGGGGAGATGTTGGTCAAAGGGCGTTCCTCCATCAGTGGACAAGCGGATAAGGAAGATGTGGTGTCTACCTACAGTGGAACATTCTATGTGTTGGTCACACTCTGAGCCCGCAGATACAACGCCCACCAGACCCCCATGCCTGCAGATACAAGCTTCTAAACCAGCCTCAGGTGACCATCACTGGATTAATGGATAAGGAAGGTGTGGTGTCTCCCTACAGTGGAGTGTTGTATGTGTTGGACATACTCTGTGCTTGGTCATCCCCTGGAGCCTGCAGGTGGCATGCCTGTCCAGAGTGTACAGTATCATGTGAGGAACTGCAGTGCAAAATCACATCCCATTGTGGAAATTATACGGGAGGCCGTTTTGTGGGTGCACCAGCTTCCCTGGGGTTCTGAGCTCATGCGGGGGATGGAGAGCAGTAGGTCTCCCGGAAGCTGTGGGGCTGAGCCCTGATCGGGTTGTTTGTCAGTAGCTAAATAAATACACCGTTTTAGACGGAGCTGTGGGTGCTATAGCAAAGTGCAGACCGTCTGGGGATCCATCGTGATCTACATCACCATGCCGTCTGCATGCCCATAGAGGGATAGTGATGGTTACTTTAGAATGGCTGCAGGTTCCTCCTGGCTCAGCTGAAGAGACACCTCATCTCCTCTATGTAAGCCGCGGCTTATCATCATCCACTTGCCACTTGGGTCCACCAAGGGTAAGGAAAACCACCGTTGATCCCCAGCATCATTGCACAAATCCCTATTGGTCAGTCCTGGAAGCTGGAGCTTCATGCCTAGAAAATCTTCGCTGACCATCACCTCTCTGCTGAGGAGAAAGCTTCCCTGAGCAAGGAAACATCACGTACTCGTGAAAGGTTCATCAGTAAAAGGACAGCCATGCTCCAAACCTTCACTGCACATTCATGCAGAGAAGTAACGATGCAACTTCCGAGTGATACTTACGTGTTTTTTTTTAAATTTTTTTAAGTGATTAGCTTTTTTTAAAAAAAATTATTATTTAGTTTTGGCTGCGTCGGGTCTTCGTTGCTGTGTGCAGGCTTTCTCTAGTTGCGGCGAGCAGGGGCTGCTCTTCATTGAGGTGCACGGACGTCTCATTGCGGTGGCTTCTCTTGTTGTGGAGCACGGGCTCTAGGCATGCGGGCTTCAGTAGTTGGAGCACGCGGGCTCAGCAGTTCTGGCGCACGGGCTTCAGTGATTGTGGCTTGCGGGCTTCAGTAGTTGTGGCACACGGGCTCAGTAGTTGTAGCTCACGGGCACTAGAGCACAGGCTCACTATTTATGGTGCACAGGCTCAGTAGTTGTGTCTTGCGAGCTCTAGAGCGCAGGCTCAGTAGTTGTGGCTCGCAGGCTCAGTAGTTGTGGCTTGCAGGCTCTAGAACACAGGCTCAGTAGTTGTGGCACACGGGCTTAGTTGCTCTGCAGCGTGTGGGATCTTCCCGGACCAGGGCTCGAACCCGTGTCCCCTGCACTGGCAGGCGGATTCTTAACCACTGCGCCACCAGGGAAGCCCAGACACTTAGGTTTTTATTTCTAGGTCATTCGATGTCATCAGCTCCAGTTGAAGACCCACCTGTGAGGCACACATACTTCAGACGCCAATGCTTGGGTGTCTCAGAGTTTATTTTAAATTCTCTTAAAACAGTGTATCTCCCTTGCCGAGAAACCAGTGAGCTGCCTGGGACACTCGGCTCTCCTCTTAGGTTTGCAAAAAACATTTAAAAGAGATTAAAAGTGCGGGGAGGGTCGTAGGAATTGGGAGATTGGGATTGACGTATATATGCACTAATATGTGTAAAATAGATATCCAATAAGAACCTGCTGTATAGCACAGGGAACTCTACTTCACTTTGCTGTACAGTAGAAACTAATACAACATTGTAAAACAGCTCTACCCCAATTAAAAAAAAAAAAAATATATATATATAAGAATTAAAAAGAAAAATAAAAGTAGGACTTCTCTGGCGGTCCATTGCAGGGGTGCATGTTGATCCCTGGTTGGGGAACTAAGATCCCATATGCCATGCAGCCTGGCCAAAATAAATAAATAAAACTCATCTCAAAAAGAATACCCCCTTGGGCTTCCCTGGTGGCGCAGTGGTTGAGAGTCCGCCTGCCGATGCAGGGGACACGGGTTCGTGCCCCGGTCCGGGTGGATCCCACATGCCACGGGGCGGCTGGGCCCGTGAGCCATGGCCGCTGAGCCCGCGCGTCCGGAGCCTGTGCTCCGCAGCGGGAGAGGCCACAGCAGTGAGAGGCCCGCGTACCGCAAAAAAAAAAAAAAAAAAAAAAAAAAAACCACCTGAAAAAAAATTTTAAAAGAAAGAATTGTTTGTAAAAAAAATATTTTTTAAAGTAGATTTTGTGTTACTAACCCATTTATTTCTCTGCTTGTTATGCACTCAGTGAATTGAAGATAATTATATCAAATTACCTAGAAATAACAATCCTCCATCGTCTCTTGGAACTGAACGATACTGCTTGTGTGTGAGTACGTGCGTGTCTAATGAAGGTTTCATTTAAGCGCGCAGCTGTGCTTTGCTTTGGTGTGTTTACATAGAAGGGGCCATGAGTCTTCACGTTGAGGGGATGTCCATTCTGGTGGTCATGGACGGAAGTGGGACCCTAATTACGCAACAGCATGTTAATCTAATGCTGTTCAATTTAAGTAACCCTGTTAATACCAAACGCAGAAGAGTTATGACGTCAGTGGACATGATTGGAAACATTTGCCTTTAAAATTATGTGTGGCAGACTTCCACGTAATAACACTTCTGTGACAATATGAATTAATAGAAAACTACGTATTGTATTTTAATTACTCTAGAGTATTATAATTTGGAAATAGTATATGTTCTGTTCTACAATCAGTTTTGGGGGCCAGTGGTTTTCAATCTTGTCTGCTCATCACAATCACTTAGCTTGCTTTAATAAAAATACTGATGTGTGGGTTCCCAAAAAAAAACCCAAAAAGAAACGAGACCTGATCTCACGATGGCTTGTAAAATTGATCTAGGTAGATTTTTGAATTTTGGAGAAAGGAGGAAAGGTTTCGTCAGAATTAGGTTTCGAAGGCTTTATGAAGTAGTGTTTAGTTGTGGACACAAGTAGGGTAAATATTCTCTTACCAGTGAGAGGAATCCGTCCCCCCACACTATTTTGAGGAACGTTTTTATGGGTTTGGAGAAGCTGAGATTTCAGGTGTTTTGGTCTGCAGTCGTGATCAATATCAATATTTTTTTCATTTATAAAAAAGTTCCATTTTTCAATTCCTACATCTTTAAGGTAGGTTAAAATACAAAGAAGCGCTTCTGTCGGGACTTTAAACTATGTTTACCCGAAAAGTCGCCCTGCATACTGCAAGGATGTGTTTTGTTTTCTTCTATATTTCAAGGAATTTATTAAATCTCTTTCAAAAACGTGGTACATTGGGGAGCACTAAGGAAACCCAGTTATTACTTATGGATGTGAATTTCACAGTGTAGCTTATCGAACAGAAGTTTGCAGCTTAAAAAAAAATAACAGTTCTGTGACAATACAAGTGATGGCTAGACACTGCGAAGACAAACTACCAGGGCTGGTAAACCACAGAGGAACATCGTCTGTGGGTTATGGAAACTGGGGCTCTCACATCCTCTGCCCCATTTCTACCTGAGCCCGTGGCCATCACAGGAAAGATGGCGGCTTGGGGAAGGTTGTTCAGAAATAGACGATTTGTTAGTATTCAGGTATGCTGAGGCCAACAGATAGGAGCAACTGACATTGAAAAGAGTTGGTTTCTTACAGTCCCTAAAAGGAGGGAGGCACAGCACGCCATGCAGGGTTACATGGGGGAAGCATCAGGGTTGGTTTAGGGAGAGGGGAACACCTAGACAAGAGCCTTTGTTGTGATTTTCGCAGGAAGGAAGAGGGGAGGCAGGCTGAGCAGGGTTAGGATGGGCTGGTGTGAATAATTCCAGCAGGTCCTGGGTGCAGGGACTGTCCTCGTTGTCTGGCACCTGCCCTGGGGGGGATGAGGGCAGGTGGACAGTGGCCCAGATTGTGAGAGCCTCTTAGAGAAGGGGGTGGGGTGTGGACTCTTCATGGGTTGGTTTGCATTTGAGAAGCATGCTTATGGGCTAGTTATTTACTCTCTGGAGGAATTATCTAGTCCTGGGAGGGGCAGTCCCTCCATGGTCAGTAAGACCCCAGATGCTGGATGTCAGTGTATCAGAAATGCAGAACATTAAAAGACACTGTTCATGCAAAGGCGGGGCTGTTGATGAGAAGTTAATGGAAGCGGGATATATTTTGAATTTCCCAATTGAATGTGGAGCATGACGGAAATGAAGGGGTCTGTCGTGATGCTAAGGATTTGTTCTAAGAAGCTTCTAGGTGATACTTACTGAAATGGTGGACGTGGCTGAGGAAGGAAAGGTCCAGAGAGTGTTGGTGGAACTATATCGCAGATTAGTGAGACCCAGCGTGAATGGAGGTTCATGTTTTCAGTTAAGGCTGTGTTACTTTCTTAGGGCTGTTGTCACAAGTGACCCCAAACTGAGGGGCTTAAAACAAGCGAACTTCATCCTCCCTCAGTTCTGGAGACCAGAAGTCTAAGGTCAAGTGTGGTCAGGGGAGGGTCCTTCCCGCCTCTTCCAGCTTCTGGGGGCTCCAGGCGTCCCTGGGCTTGTGGCCGCGTCCCTCCCGTCTCTGCCTCTGTCTTCACGGGGCTTCTTCTCCGTGTCTGGGTCTCTTTTTTCTTTTACAAGGACACCAGTTACTGGACTTGGACCCTACGCTAAATCCAAGATGATGTCATCCTGACATTCTAATTACCTTCCAAAAATCTGTTTCTCAATAGCTTTACATTCACAGGCACCAGGGGTTATAAGTTGGTCATACTTTTTTGGGGGACAGAATTCAACCCGCTATCAGGGTCGAACAATAAAACTTACTGGGGTGGTGGGGGGAGGGGACGTTGACGAATGCGGCGTTTGGGTGGTTTGGGAGCGTGAATGTTCATCTGATGGTCATGAACGCTCCTCACTCCCATTTTGCTCCTCTGACCTTTGAGAGCCTTGATGAAGTTGACCTTTTTTTTCCTTTAACATCTTTATTGGAGTATAATCGCTTTACAATGGTGTGTGTGTTTCTGCTTTACAACAAAGTGAATCAGTTATACATATACATATGTTCCCATATCTCCTCCCTCTTGCGTCTCCCTCCCTCCCACCCTCCCTATCCCACCCCTCCAGGTGGTCACACAGCACCGAGCTGATCTCCCTGTGCTACGCGGCTGCTTCCCACTAGCTACCTATTTTACGTTTGGTAGTGTATACATGTCCATGCCACTCTCTCACTTTGTCACAGCTTATCCTTCCCCTCCCCGTGTCCTCAAGTCCATTCTCTAGTAGGTCTGTGTCTTTATTCCTGTCTTGCCCCTAGGTTCTTCATGACATTTTTTTTCTTAGCTTCCATATATATGTGTTAGTATACGGTATTTGTGTTTCTCTTTCTGACTTACTTCACTCTGTATGACAGACTCTAGGTCCATCCACCTCATTACAAATAGCTCAATTTCGTTTCTTTTTGTGGCTGAGTAATATTCCATTGTATATATGTGCCACAGCTTCTTTATCCATTCATCCGATGATGGACACTTAGGTTGTTTCCATCTCTGGGCTATTGTAAATAGTGCTGCAATGAACATTTTGGTACATGACTCTTTTTGAATTATGGTTTTCTCAGGGTATATGCCCAGTAGTGGGATTGCTGGGTCATATGGTAGTTCTATTTGTAGTTTTTTGAGGAACCTCCTTACTGTTCTCCATAGTGGCTGTACCAATTCACATTCCCACCAGCAGTACAAGAGGGTTCCCTTTTCTCCACACCCTCTCCAGCATTTAGTGTTTCTAGATTTTTTGATGATGGCCATTCTGACTGGTGTGAGATGATATCTCATTTTGATTTTGATTTGCATTTCTCTAATGATTAATGATGTTGAGCATTCTTTCATGTGTTTGTTGGCAAATATAAGGCCAAAACTATCAAACTCTTAGAGGAAAACATAGGCAGAACACTCTATGACATAAATCACAGCAAGATCCTTTTTGACCCACCTCCTAGAGAAATAGAAATAAAAACAAAAATAAACAAATGGGACCTAATGAAACTTCAAGGCTTTTGCACAGCAAAGGAAACCATAAACAAGACCAAAGGACAACCCTCAGAATGGGAGAAAATATTTGCAAACGAAGCAACTGACAAAGGATTAATCTCCAAAATTTACAAGCAGCTCATGCAGCTCAATAACAAAAAAACAAACAACCCCATCCAAAAATGGGCAGAAGACCTAAATAGACATTTCTCCAAAGAAGGTATACAGTAGGTTCTTATTAGTTGTCTTCTATAAATAGTAGTGTATCTATGTCAATTCCAATCACCCAGTTTATACCCCCCCTTTCCCCTTTGGTAACCATGAGTTTGTTTTCTACATCTGTGACTCAGTTTCTGTTTTGAAAATAGGTTCATTTGTACCATTCTTTTTTTTTTAGATCCCACATATAAGCAATGTCAGATGGTATTTGTCTTTCTCTGTCTGACTTACTTCACTTACTATGATAATCTCTAGGTCCATCCATGTTGCTGCAAATGGCATTATTTCATTCTTTTTCATGGCTGAGTAATATTCCATTGTATATATGTACCACATCTTCTTTATCCATTTATCTGTCGTTGGACACTTACGTTTTTTCCATGTCCTGGCTATTATAAATAGTGCTGCTGTGAACATAGGGGTGCACGTATCCTTTCGAATTATGGTTTTCTCCGAATATATGCCCAGTAGTGGGATTGCTGGATGGTACGGTAGCTCTATTTTTAGTTGTTTAAGGAACCTCCATACTGTTCTCCACAGTGGCTGTACCAATTCACATTCCCATCAGCAGTGCAGTAGGGTTCCCTTCTCTCCACACCCTCTCCAGCATTTATTGTTTGTAGATTTTTTGATGATGGCCATTCTGACAGGTGTGAGGTGATACCTCATTGTAGTTTTGATTTGAATTTCTCTAATACTTAGTGATTAGATATAGATAGATGATAGATTTGGTAGATAGATAGGTATAGAGAGTGATAGATGATAGATTAGATAGATAGCTGAGTGTCATGGGGTGTGGTCTCATCTGGTGACTCTCACTGCGTGATTCCCAGACCAGCAGTATCAACATCGTCTGGGACCTTTTTCCAAATGCTCCTTCCCAGGCTCCCCCCACCAACACACACTTATGGAGTGACAGATTGTAGAGGTGATGCCCCCAACCCGCACTTCACAAGCCCTCCAGGTGCCCCAGTACATCGTACGGTTTGAGAACCAGCCATCTGCTCTTGAATCGTGTGTTCCTCCAGGAAGAAGAGAGTGTCTGTGGACCGCAGTTGGTATGGGATCCACCCTGAGGCTGTGCATATATGGAACCGTATAAATTAATCCGCCACCAACAACAGAAATGCTGATCTCCACCCTTAGACACTTGTGACAAAGTAGGCACGATTCCCCCCCTTGTTCTGTTCCTCTGGCAGCCAAGCCTCTTTTTGTTGATTACTCAAAGGCAATTAATCTTGTTGCCGGATAAATGTTACCGCAGCTGTCTGATATAATAAGGGTACGTTAGCCGTAGCAAAATGCTTTTGATAAAGAAAATGCACAGGGGTCTGCAGGGAAGGGAGAGAGTGACTAAGCCTGGTGCCTACTGAGTGGCAGAACGAGTGTCTAAGACAGAGAACGGTGACAGCAAAGCTAGCATAGGAGGTTTGGTGCGAAGAAGAACTCAGCGTATGTTACCAAGGCTGTGTTCCATCTGACTCAGAGCTACTGCAAGAAACCTACAAATGACTCCTTCACGATGCCAACTAAGTAAATAAAAACCGAAGCATAATAATAGATAATTCAGGAAGGTTTGGGGATGAGCACAAACAAATATAACTATAAAATTAAATAGTAATAATAGATGTTGACGAGGACGTGGAGAAAAGGGAACCCTCCTACACTGCTGGAGGGAATGTAAATTGGTGTACCCACTATGGAGAATAGGATGGAGGTTCCTCAGAAATTTACAAATAAAACTACCGTACGATCCAGCAATTCCAGTTTTGAATATATACCTGAAGAAAACAAAAACACTAATTTGAAAAGATACATGGACCCCAGTGTCCATAGCAGCACTATTCACAATAGGCAGGACATGGAAGCAACCTAAGTGTCCATCGACAGATGAATGGATAAAGATGTGACATATATACAATGGGATATTACTCAGCCATAAAATGAATGAAATAATGCCATTTGCAGCAACATGGGTGGACCTAGAGGTGATCATACTAAGAGAAGGAAGCCAGACGGAGACAAGATCACTTATATGTGGAGTCTCCAAAGGTCATACTCATAGAAACAGGAAGTAGAATGGTATGACAGGCGAATGGGTAAAGAAGATGTGTCTCTCTCTCTCTCTCTCTCACACACACACACACACACACACACACACACACAAAATGGAATATTTTGGGGCATGTAGTGTCAGCTTGACCTTGGGGGGAATGTGGACTAATGTCTGCCATGCAGGTGGTCAGCCATGCCTACATGACTGCCCCTCAAAAAAAACCCTGGACATCAAAGCTCGGGTGAGCCTCCTGGGTTGGCAGTACTCCATCTGTGTTGTGTCCTGCATGGTCTCTGGAAGAATTTAAGCACTGTCCACAACCCATGGTAACAACAAAGACAGCGGTATAGAAAAGTGTCTTCTTGCGTCTTTGACTGATGGCCTCTGTGGCCACATCAAATGGACATTGAAATGCCTCGTGTGCCTCTGTGATTCTGGTGATCTGAAAGGGAACTCGGTATTCAATAGTCTTGCTAGAATTCAAAGGAAGAAAACCCAGGTATACTTTGCCAACGTACGAAATTGGGAATCCCGTCTTTTGGGGCTGCGGCAGGGTGGGCTGTTACCGGGTGCTGGTCATACGGCTGGAGAGCTGACACAGATTGTGTTTTATATTCACGGTGTAGCCATTTTGTCTCTGCTCACGTGTGAAGCTCCTAGTGTCTGCCGGGGTCTCTTGACCTGGAATCGTGGCTGACACGGGGCAGTTACGCTGCCCACGCTGTCACCCATCCAAGGTCTAATTTGGCCAGTTGGCAATCTAATTTTAAAAGCACTATGAAAATACCACTGCAGACGCTTTGGCCTTCCTCTCCCCTTCTGACACATTTCTCCTGGGTGGTTTTTACTCAGCGTCTTGGCTTTCTCATGACTTATTCCCTGGGGCCTCGTGCTAACTGTTCAGTCCAGCAATCTTTTCTTTTCCTCTCTTTCTGCAACATCTTTCTTGGCTGTCCTGTCAGTCCATCGCCCTCCTAAGTAATAAAAACAGGACTCGCGGAGTGAACGAAGTGGTCGTGGGGTATTCAGTGTATGCTGGGTGTGATGCAAAGAACACCGCATGGCTTATCCATACAACACCCCAACGGTGGATGTGATTCTCAGCTCCATCGCACAGATGAGAAAAGCAAGGCTTTCCCAGGTCTCGAAGGGGTACAGCTACCTAGTGTGTAAGGCTGGACTACGTGCCACTGCTGGACACCTCCCAAGCCTCCCTTTCCGTCTTGTTTGCCCCGTTGTCCCCTCAGCCATCACCTTGGGGTCCTTTGGTGGGAATTTTTCCTCCTCGTCCATAAGCCTTTGACATTTTAGAGACATTTAGAATGCCCTGGTCTGTGCTCTTTCTTCCTGCCTCTGGGTCACATCTAAGGTTTCCATATTTCCTTTCTGGTTGACTTCCAGGTCTACACTTCTGGAATCAAAATGGCGCCCTCTTAGCTGGTTGTGTGGAAGCTGCCTCTTGCCCTTGGGTTTGCCCAGCCTTTTGTATCCCTTGCAGTTGGGTGTGTGGGTATCGATAAGTGTGTTTTCTCGGTGCGGGCAAACTGCGAGCTAGTTGCGGTGTGCTCCATAGATTACCAAGCACATTATTATTATTTTTATTGAAATATAGTTGATCTTACAGTATTGTGTTAATTTCCCCTGTACGGCAGCGTGCTTCTCATACGTATGTATACATTCTTTTTTCATGTTCTTTGCCATGACGGTTTATCACGGGATATTGAATAGAGTTCCCTGCGCTCTACAGGAGGGCCTTGTCTTTTATTCATCCTATACATAATAGTTTGCCTCTACTAACACCAAACTCCCACTCTATCCCTCCCCAGCCCCCTCCCCCTAGGCAACCACAAGTCCTCTGTGTCTGTGAGTGTGTTTCTGTTTCATAGATAGGTTCACTTGTGTCAGATTTTAGATTCCTCATATAAGTGATGTCATATGGTATGTGTCTTTCTCTGTCTGACTTACTTAGTATGATCTCTGGTTGCATCCATGTTGCTGCAAATGGCGTGATTTCATTCTTTTTCATGGCTGAGTAGTATTCCGTTGTGTATATGTACCACGTCGTCTTTATCCACTCATCTGACCAAGGACATTTTTTTATGAGGTCGATATGAAGCATTTGCTTAGTGGATTATAAGAATGACACCCCAGGAACACAAAAAACTAAAGGAAACTTGCTTGGGAGTCTAGAACGTGAAGGTGATTTTAACGTCACTAAGAGGTTAAATATCAAGCACTGGTGTCAGTGTGCTCTTTACGTAGCAAAAGAATGATGACATCATACGATTGGTACTTGATAGTTTTATTTTCAAATGATCCAAACAGTAGCCGTGAGAGACAAAGCTGGCCAGGCGGAGTCCAATTTTCAGTAGGTTCTCCGTCCCTAAGTAGCTTTCCAGAGGTGGGGAGTGCCTGTATGTATCCACCTGCCCATCCTGGTAACACATGGCGACCCTGGTGAGCTGAGTAAGGCATCCACATCCTTAATCCACAGCTGGTACCCATGGAGCTAGACTCCACGAGCACAGCTGTCCCCACCGCTGTCTTGTTGGCCATGGGTCCATCTTGGGGTCTCAGGTCTGCCTTGGTGCTTCTCTACGAGGGAGCTAGAAGGAAACCGGCATGGCGCTTGGGCCACGAGACCGAGGACGTCACGGGAGCTGCGGTCTGTCAGTGCCTGTGCGGTGAATCGTCATGTGGGTTCCTCAACCAAAGCCTTCACTGTGAGCCCGTGGCCCTTGGCGTGGCCTGTTGTCCTGCGTTATCAGAGGATGCCGTAGGTGCCTCTGAGTGACCCCCGCGTGTTACTTGGAGCCCTAGTGCCTTGCACCTTCCCTGCCATAAATATGGGGCCCCGTAACTACGAGCTGCAAGGATGCAGAAGCTGTGTCACAGGAACACCACGTGTCCCTTGCTCTCTTTCCTCATCAGCGAGCAAGGGATGGGAAGGGGACAGTGTGTCTCCCTTGGTCACCTGGAGTGGCCCTCACCCTGCATCCCAGAAAAACTACCATCACTCACACAGAAATTCTGATGCTTTGCAGTAACCACACGAAGGTCACGTAAAGAGAACTCTCCTCCAGGCGCATGGGCGCGGTCAGGGTCCCTTGAGACACCCCCTAAAGGTTCTGACTCTGAAAATCCATCTTTATAGGATTTGTTCACCCCGAAGCCCAGCCAGACGTGGTTTCCTGGGGTCCTGACCGTGGGAGACAGGAGGCGATGTTTATTCTGACGTTCGTTTTTTTTTCCAAGCACGTACCCGAACGTTGCTGGCGTGGATGGATGCCGCGACATCTCCTTACACCGTCAGAGACAGCCCCCCGTGAGGCCCTTCACAGATCGTCATTACGTTGAAATTAGAAACAGGTGCAGAAGCAGGTTCTGACGGTGAATAGGGTGAGTGGAAGGAGAGAGGCAGGACGCACCCTGGAAGGGCAGGCAGTGCACGGTCAACTCTTTGTAGGGTTTGGCACATAACACGGTTACGTAAACCTGCGGCTGGACCAGAGATTTAAAAGCAACGTGGATGGCTTCTGTGTTATGTCAGCCGAACACACCAGCACAGCCTCAGGACCCGACTTACAGCCTTGTGTGTGCAGCGTGGCTGCAAACTGGCGGGGCTGAGGTCTATCCTCATGTCACGCCGGTAGCAGCACTCCTAAAAAGAAGTGAGACGTGAGGCCAGCACTGCCCCGCTGGGACTGCCAAAGAGCTTTACGGGTGAGGACAAACCACATTTAGCGTCACAACTACTGTTTCTGGACCCCTTAATGAATTGTAGATAGTGTGCTGAGTTCTGGGCACATTTACAGCTCATGCCAGCCCGCAAAGGGGAAGGTTTTCTTTTTCTGCTATGGAATGAATGTGTGTCCATCCAACATTCATATGTGGAAGCCCTCACCCCCGACGGGATGGTATCAGGAGATCCTTTGGGAGGTGATTAGGGTTTGATGAGGTCATGAGAGTGGGACCCCATGATGGGATTATCATCCTCATAGAAAGAGACACAGAGATTTTGTTGTCTCTCTCCGTCTCTCCCCCAGAAGGTGGCTGTCTGCAAGCCAGGAACAGAGAGCTCCCCAGAACCAATCATGTCGGCACCCTGATCTCAGACTTCCAGCCCCCAGAACTATGAAAAATGAATTTCTAATGTCTAAGCCCCCTAATCCTCT
This sequence comes from Phocoena phocoena, assembly GCF_963924675.1. Classification (NCBI taxonomy): domain Eukaryota; kingdom Metazoa; phylum Chordata; class Mammalia; order Artiodactyla; family Phocoenidae; genus Phocoena; species Phocoena phocoena. The sequence continues at coordinate 1,402,851 of NC_089240.1, read as the reverse complement.
GGTTATGGTGGTCCAGGCTGACTGATACGACCCCAGAGCTCAAAGAGGTTGAGGGACCTGCCCAGAGTTACCCAGCCTTGGAGGTGGGATGGGGACTCAGGCAGTCAGGCTCGAAAGCCACTGAACAATGGAGCTGTTCTGCCCCATCGAGATGAACCACGTCTTCCAGGGAAAGATGTGCCTGGATTTGAATTGGTGCATTTGAGAACTTCCGTGGGATGCTGTTCAGCCATGCTGGTGATTGTGGACAAGTCTGAGAAGTTGAACTTCCCATGACGCAGTCTTTTATCAGGACAGGAGGAGGCTGCCTTCTCATGCAGAACCTCCAGGAACCCCACCAGGTTCTAATGGTGAAGACTGGAGCAATGTCCCCTTCTGCAGGAATTCCATTTTGGAACAAGCTCAGAGAGTTCCTTTCTCTGCCTGCCCTCAAGGGAAATTACTTCACCAGTGCCTACCTGACCTGGGGGCAGGGAAATACTCACTTCCAGCTCCCTCCATCCTTCTTGAATTTGAAGAATACTTTGCGTAGGGGGGTGGGTAATGGCGTTGGCTTTGCGGTTCCGTCAAGGTGCTAGCCAAGCCCCATTGGTGGCCTTTGTGGTCCAGGTGGCTTTGCCTTGTTCTGAGAACAACGACTTCCCTGGTCACTCTGCACAGACATCCCCACAGCATGGGTCACTGGTCCCAAGGAGGACCAAGCCAGACAATCTGGTTGGAGGAGCACAAATATGGAACATCTTCAGCGCAGGTGACCTGGGTCTCACAATCCACGGGCATCATGGGTTGTCCCCATGATGGCCCCCAGAATTCACATGTTGAAGCCCTGACCCCCAGAACCTCGGAATGGGGCTGTATTTGGAGATAGGGTCTTGAAGCAGGGGATGAAGGTAAAACTGAGGTCGCTAGGGTGGGTCCTGATCCCATAGGACGGGGGTCCTTATAAGAAGAGGAGATCAGGACACAGATACACACGGAAGGACGACCCTGTGGACGCAGGGAGAAGACAGCCATCTACACGCCCAGGAGAGAGGACTCGGGAGGAACCAGCCCTGCCCACACCTGCATCTCAGATTGCAGCCTCCAGGACTGGGAGAAAATAAACGTCTGTTTTTATGCCACCCTGTTTGCAGAATTTCGTTACGGCACCCTAGCAAACTACTGCACCAGGGTCTCCACGATAGTGCCTGTATCTGAAGCACATTGTTACTAGAAGCAAATATTAGGACAAATGGGAACGTTTTCATCGCGCCCCTTAAAAAAACCTGGCAGATCCTTGTCAAAGAAGGACGACTTTGAAATTAATTTCTGAAAAGATAACTAGGACTTTTTCTGTTTCCTTAAATGAGAGAACACTTTTTTAAGTGCACTGCATGGTGTTGGCTGTTTGGATCGGAGAACAAGGAAGGGGTGAGGCAATCCCACTTTTTTTAAACTTTTGGCCCACTTGTTGGTCTGGAGTGAGATGCCGTCTTCATCTTCTAGGTGTTTTGCTATATGAATACTTGAAAAGGTAATTCAGGACAGAGGGCGATCAGTGCCTCACAGGCAAGAAACGCAGAAACGTGAGAGATCCTGGTGGAATTTTGTCCCAGCGCAAGGAATCTGCCCATTTGCTCAGCCAGCCTCACTGAGGATGGAGTGTGTGTCTGTGCTGACTTGACCATGCATGGTCCTAGCTGCTTAGTTTCTCAAAGATGTCAATTTACCTCCCCCAGCCCCCGCGGAGTGCAGACCTCCCCTTGATTTTATGACCTTCTGAGGGACCATCGTGCATGGCTGATGGGTAGACGCTGGAAGATCATTGTGTTGGTGGTCTCAGTTATTCTGGGGTCGCAAGGTAAAGCTTGCTTCTAGGCAGGCCATGGAGTTATTTGAATGTCCTGATATATATATTTTTTGCTATTTCAAATATTTATAAATCTGGGCCTTCCCTGGCGGTCCAGTGGTTAAGATTCCGTGCTCCCAATGCAGGGGGCCCGGGTTTGATCCCTGGTCGGGGAACTAAGATCCTGCCTGCTGCGTGGCCAAAAAAAAAAAAAAAAAAAAATCATAAATCTAACGAAATCGCCTGTATCCTATGTTTTTTCAGGTGTCTGTGACAGCACTAAAAAGGTTCAGGTGAGCTCCTGATCTCACTGATGTGTTGTCTTATGGCTGCATTAATCTCACAGGAAGCTAAAGCAGGGCGAGCATTAGTCAAGACGCTTCGAGGACAGGACTCCACTCTCAGCGTCGCACGAAAGCACACATCTCAGCCCGGGGTTCCGTGTTCCGTGTGGCACGGTGCGGGATGTACGATGCATTGGTTACGGCAGAATCCACATTAGTACCGCTGCTTTGGCTGGACTTTGCTGTCACCTGTGGGCATGTCTCTGTCAAGTTAGGCAAGAGGAAACTCTCTCTCTCTCTCTCGCTCTCTTTTTTAACACGTAGCTTCAAATTCAGATGGAAATTCTATCTGTATCTTTTTCTGCATGGATAGTACTCTCTATTTCTAACTACATGTAAGGAAAATTATTTCCAAAATCCAGCACTTATTTCAGTACCAAGGGCTTGTCATGGGGAGTGAAGGGGAAGTAAAAAAGGCCATTACATATAAACAACAAAGGAGCTACTAAGGAAACACTGCAAGATACAATTATGAGGGCTAGTTGTGGATAGTATTAAAAAAAACCGTAATATACAGCTTTTAGGAATTTAAATCCATACCATCCTATAATATTTGTTCCAGATATCAGTAAGTGGAACTAACTCTTGAAGTTCATTTACAAAAAGGACCTAAGCAGAAATACAAGATTAGGACATTAAGTTTGCATTTCACAAAAGAAAAATCAGATAGATGTAGGTAATTACATACTGGCAAAAATAAATACAAGCTTTTGACGTTCTTGTTGCACACTGGATCACTGTATCCAAAAGACACCCTAGAATCACACCTCAGTGATTTATAATCAGTCTAGATTTCCCTTTAAAAGTATCTCTGGAGATTCATTATTGTCCTGTTTTATTTAGACAAGTGGCTTGGCCAAGAAAGACCAGCTGTAATTGATGTTGGACTAGAATATATCATCACATATGGTGGGATTTTCTGCTATTCATTCCTGCACACAAACCACTTAGTAAATTAGGCTAAAGTTTGGGTAGCACAATCTACTTTTAGTTGCTGATCGATACTGGAAAATGGAACTACTGGCAGGAAAAGTCCTGAAAAGTACTCCTTGGAGCCAGACGTGTTTCACGATGAATATTTTTCCAGATTTTAGAAAGATTGTAGTTTACACTCTGCCCATTATTGGCTATCCAGCTGGACTTTTAGTCGACAGGACATAATTGAACATCGTGCCAACATACGGCAGGATTAGAACTGTGTAGTACTATGTAGTTACTATATAAAAATAAGGCAATTGACTTCAAATTTATCTGTAGTCAGAAAAACAAGAGATTTTTCCAGCTAGGAATGTGAAACAATGCAGGTATTACTAATCTGTAAAGCTGCCTGGAGAAATCCTCAGTTTTTGTCCAGAGAATGTAGTTTTGCAAGATACGAGGGGGAGAAAAACAAGAGAGGCCACCCACTGTTATGTCCTTTCTTTCATTTTTTAAAAAAATTTAATTTGGCTGCCTCGGGTCTCAGTGTTGGCGTGTGGGCTCAGTAGTTGTGGCTCGTGGGCTCTAGGGCGCAGGCTCAGTAGTTGTGGCGCACGGGCTTAGTGGCCCCATGGCATGTGGTGTCTTCCCGGACCAGGGCTCGAACCCGTGTCCCCAGCATTGGCAGGCTGATTCTTAACCACTGGACCGCCAGGGAAGTCCTGTTACATACTTTCTAGTCCAAAACAAAACTGTTTCTTGAAAAGCAAAGGGAAAAAAATGAAAGACTTGCAGAAGACGATCGTGTGCGTAAACAAAAAAAAAAAATCCACTGTCGGGCGGAACTGCAGACATCTGGAGAAAAGCAAAGCACGTTTTTGTCTCTTCGGGAAGGTTTAACAGCCTTGATGAACAGGTTCTCCCAAACGTTAATGTGTTGTCCTTTACGCCCTTGGGAGGGAAATGATGCAGAAAATCGCTGTGGCACCCTCAGGCAAATGATCGTCGTCATTGTGCACCTGCTGAGACTTCCGTCGTGATCGGAGCTTCAGACTCGACTGACGGAGGTGGGGACGAGGCGTGCGCTCGGAACCGGGAGTGTGGTGATTTCTGAGTGGGACGGATAAAATTGCGACGTTTCCCTCTTTCCCTCCACGACATGCATACCAGCTGAAGAGACGGTAACTGTGGCGAGCGAATACCAATCCCAGGGCACCTCCTTCAAGAAATAGTCTTGAGACACTACCAAAAAAGATGACAGGCCAGTATCTTTGATGAATGTAGATGCAACAATTGTCAACAAAACGTAGCAAACTGAATCCAACCGTACGTCAAAAAGATCACGCACCCCACGACCACGTTGGATTCATCCCAGGGTCACAAGGATGGTTCAACATACGCAAATCAATCAGTGTGAGACACCACATCAACGAAAGAAGAGACAAAAAACACACCATCTCAAAAGAGATATTCTTTTTTTTTTTTTTTACTAGTCTATTTGATAAAACAAAAAGAATGAGTGAAAAAAAAGAACACTGGCACCAAGTACCATCACTAAAATGTGAGCAAATAAAAAGAATTCTTCTATATTAAAAAGAATCGAAACCCGGGGTTTTTCTGTTCCCAGTAGAAAGACAATAATGACACCTCTCCCTCTGCTCTCTCCTTTTCTTCTTTCCTCCCTCCATCCTTCGCGTCCTTGCTTCCTTTTTTTTTAGAAAAGAAATATTCTTTAAAATACAATGGAACAACAACATTGTAAATCAACTGTACCGCAAAAAAAAAAAAAAAGAATGGAGCAGTGGGCGCCAGATACTGGGGTTGCCTGCGTGTCCGTGGAGACAGGGTGTAGGCAAAACCAAAACTAAACAACTTCCTGTTCTGAGATAATGTAAAACCGTGAAAACCTGTTACTGAAATGATTCCCTACTCCAGTTTTTACGAGATAAGCCCGAGAACTTTCTACAAGTGTAACTGTAGTGAACCGGACATCCTGCTTATGCAGTCAGTGAATTCTGTAGCTTCCCTCGGTGCCCAAAGAGTTTTACAGATGCTGAGGTATTAAGAGTGTTTCATTATCCGCCCCATCTCTGAAAACCTGAGCATAATAGGGCACATCAAGTCATGTAAGGGGTTCCCAGAGTCTGGAGTTTTTTCAGAGGAGCTTATTGAAGGAAAAGGAGGTGGGCAAGAGTGACAAGATGAAATGTGAGTTTGTATTCATGGGAAGCTAGGTCTGTGGTCCAGACGGTGTTCTGTAGGGGACCGGGGATGGAATGGCACTGAGTAGTGTCAGGTCATTGCTTGGGAACGGGATGGAGCTGCCATACGCATTGAGCACTACCGAGTCATTGAAGGGGAATGAGATGGGGCCGCTATACGCATTGAACACGACCACCTCATTGCTTGGGGATGGAGTGGGGCCGCCATACGCATTGAGCACTACCCAGTCATTGAAGGGGAATGGGATGGAGCCGTCGTATGCATTGAGCAGGCTTGGGTAGTATGGGTCCTGGCACGCATTCATAGCGGGGAGGTGAAGGTGGACCTTTTAGGGTCTTCTCATTCCTATTTATAACAAAATTAGGTGAGTGGGAGGACGAGAAAACAAACAGTCAACCCACAGGGAGAGTTCAGGGAATGCTCTTAGGCCTGTGGTCATAACTTCCAATGCAACCAGTAATTCACATTTTAAGTAGTTTGGAGATCTCATGATTCAATCTTATTTCAACAAGAAAGTTTCTACTCTGACCGTTCAGCATTAGGGAACGTGTATGTTGCATGTGTGAGTTTGTGGTAATAAATGGTGACCACACAGTGGTGACTGCAGTCCAGGTTGATTTTGATACTTACCTATGTTATTATCTTTGAAAGTTACTATAAAATATAGGCTGTATTCCCTGTATTATACACTGTATCCTTGGAGCTTACTTTATACCTAATAATTTGTACGTCTTACTCCCTGTGGGTACAAACCTCCTTTAGGTCGTTGTTCATGTAACTTTCTCTTTGTACTGACTTCCCCCCGGTGCAAAGAGCAAAAGTGACAGGGAGGTCCTCCTGTTGGAGATCTACTGATGGAACTGGGTAGAGGGGACCCCAAATAAAGGAGCACTGCTTTGCATTATGCAAAGGTGGCCTCAAGATTCCTGCCCCCCTACAAGGTGTGCATGCCTTATGTAATCCCCTTCCCTTCTCTGTAGGTGGGGCCCAGGGATGATGGGGGTGTCACTCCCATGATTAGATTATGCTATATGACAGAAGCGAAGGGACTTTGGAGATAAAATTAAGGTCCAAAATCAGTTGACATTGAGTTAATCAAAAGGGAGACCATTGGGTGGGCCTGGCCTAAACAGGTGACCTTGTGAGAGAGACTTGAAACAGAAGCAGAAATTTTTATGCTGGCTTAGAAAAAGCTGAGAGCTGTGTTTTGGGAGGGCCACGCAGCACAGAACTGAGTGACCCGTTGAAGCTGAGAGCCACCTTTGCCCGACAGCCAGAAAGAAAATGGGACCTGAGCCCTACGACTGCATGGAACTGAATTTCATCTACAAGCCGAGTGAGGCTGGAATAGGATCCCCAGCCACAGAGGATGACCCCAGCCCTGTTGACACCATGGTTTCAGCTTTGTGAGACCCGGAACAGAGGACCCTGCTCACCCCGACTCAGACTTCTGACGTAAAGAGCTGGGAGATGGTAAATGGGTGTTGTTTCCGACCAGGGAGTTTGAGACAATTTGTTACACAGTGTAGCTAGCTGATACCCATGGCTCCCTCTTCAAGCCCTCAATCCAGGGCCGAGTGAGGAGAGCCCTGCAGGCAGATGGGCGCCTTTACTCCCTGGATTCAACTTGTTAAAGCTGGTGTCTACACCCAAGTAAAGTAACCACACGACCTTCTCACCGGGGACTAAGAAAGGGGATCCTGAGAGCAACAAAGGAAGTTGGACATCTTTGTACATTTGTTTGTGTTCTCCTGGTAGGAAGTCTTTTCATCTCAATAAAAGCTGCTTATGAAGAACTTTTCCCACCCTGAACCCCACATTACTGGTGTTGTCCTGCCTCCTAGTGGACAGAAAATTTCACAAGTTAGAGTGCTGGTCGCATGGGTGGGAAGAGGGCGTATATTGGAGTTGGATTTTTCCCCTTTCTTCCATTTCTGGCCACCAAACATTACTCTTGGAGTATTTGAATTTCTTTTTTCTTCTTCTGTGACTGAGATCATTTACTGATGGATTGACTGATTAATTGATCTTAGGTTGTACACTGCGGTGTTTTGTTTTTTTATGAAGATGTCCCGTGTGAAAATTGAATGCGTATATACATTTTGAAATGATTACCAGAACCAGTGCTGTGTTATATACTTGAAATCTTACGAGGGCAGGAGATCCTTAGCGCTCTCATCACACACACGACATGCCCGTCACCATACATGCTTACCATTTTGTTGTGTGTGTGTGATGAGAACATTTAAGATCTACTGTCTTAGCAGATTTTGAGTATATAATATGGTATTGTTAACCATAGTCACCATGATGTACATTAGACCCCAGAACTTTTTCTTCCTATAACTGGAAATTTGTACCCTTTGAGCAGTATCTTCCTATTTTCCCCAAACCCCAACCTCTGGGAACCACCATTCTACTACTCTCTGCTTTTTTAAAAAAATATTTTAGTTTTATCGGAATATAGTTGATTTAAAATGTCATGTTAGTTTCAGCTGTACAGCAAAGTGATTCAGTTATACGTATGCATATATTCATTCTTTTTTTAGATTCTTTTCTCATAAAGGTTATCACAGTATATTGGGTAGAGTTCCCCGTGCTACACAGTAGGTCCTTGTTGGTTATCTATTTTATGTATAGTACTGTGTGTGTGTGTGTTCATCCCGAGCTTCTACTTTATCCCCCTCCCCCTGCCCGCCATGATTCCCCTTTGGTAACTATACGTTTGTTTTTGATATCTGTAAGTCTGCTTCTGTTGTGTAAATGAGTTCATTTGTATCTTTTTTGTGAAGTAGATTCCACATATAAGTGATATCATATGGTGTTTATCTTTCTCTGTCTGGCTTACGTCACTTAGTGTGACGTAACCTCTAGGTCCATCCATGTTGCTGCAAATGGCATGATTGCATTCTTTTTTATGGCTGAGTAATATTCCATTGTATATACGTGCCACATCTTCTTTATCCATCCATCTGTTGATGGACACTTAGCTTGCTTCCATGTCTTTTGTGAATAGTGCTGCTGTGAACATAGGGGTGCATGTATCTTTTGAATTACGGTTTTCTCCGGGTATATGCCCAGGAGTGGGATTGCTGGATCATATGGTAGCTGTATTTTTAGTTTTTTAAGGAACCTCCATACTGTCCTCCATAGTGGCTGTACCGATTTACACTCCCACCAACGGTGTGGGAGGGTTCCACACCTTCTCCAGCGTTTGTTGTTTGTTATCTTTTTGATAGTAGCCCTTCCAACAGGTGATGAGGGGATATCTCATTGCAGTTAAATTTGCATTTACCCTGTGATTAGTTACGAAGCGCTTTAGTTGGCTGTGAGGCATGCTTACGTCATCTTGGTGTTATCATCCATAAACAGTGGGTAATACACTTATACTAAACCTGCACTGGTTAGGGGCCTCTGATCATGTGGACGGGGTGGAGGTTACTTTTAGGCCAGCTCTGTGGGTGGGTAAACTAAATAAGATCCCCAGAAGGACCGTTTACCTCCTGGGAGTACGAATTGCTTTAAAAACTCTTTAGAAGCTCCTGTTTCCAAGTAAGACACTGATTGCCTTCTAACCATCTGGCTTACCAGTTAGTTGGAGGTCATTCTTTTGTCTTTAATTGTAAAGTGCTTTGGGGTATCTGTTACTTGTCTTGGGGTCGATGGAGACTGTTCTCACTTTAATTTCATTTTCCAAATGTACTTGGCAACCATAAACATTTGAATAATCTGTAACCTGAAAATTTCACAAATTTCAACACCTTTTACCAAAGCTTTTTACCGATGTTGTTGCTGACTCTCTTTTGATGGTGGCAGTGGTTTTATACTTGAGATTCTGGGGTTGAATGTAACGTCTTCCTGTGATGGTTCAGTGGTGGTGGTTTGCTGTCTCCCAAGGAGAGAGAGAAAAATGAGTGGGGAGACTTGAAGAAATGAACTTCCCTGGAGATGGATGTGTGTGTCCTAAAAATGTCTGTCTGTAGGGAGGAATCCCTGTAATCTGAGGACCAGGGCTTTGCTTGATAATAAGGGTGAGCTTGAGGCTCAGGTGGGCACAGGGGGGACAAAAAATTGCAGCTGGTTATTGTAAGACAGCATTGCCTCTCCAAGATATCTTTGTGATGTGGACAAAAAATGTCACCAGCCTTTTCATTAAACAAAGGATGTTGCAGCCATCAAGCCCTCAGCCAGGGCAGCTGCCCCAGTGTTTTGCCCTGAGGGGATTCAGGGTGGAGTGAAACAGGATCCTGGCCCCAGAGAGTTAAGGTGCATATCAGAGGAATGGTTTCAATGAGCTCAGACTCCTGCATCTTCCCATACATGTAGAAAAGTGCCAGATTCATTAACCTGAGATGTCTGGTTTCTTTAATAATCTCTTGATGTTTGAACTACCTGGTCTTTGTCGCAAAAACCCCTGTATACCCTGGCTGCTTCCTGACCTCTTTGGAACAGTCCCCTCGAGCTACCTGAGAGGCTGTATCCCGGGCTTAAGTCGTCAGCAAGTCCACTAAATAAAACATAATTCTCAACTTTTAGGTTGTGCATTTTTTTTTTCAGTTGACAGTTTAGAAAAAGGGAATATGGACGGAGCAGAAATACTTCAATTAGGAGAGCATTAGGCTTAAGAAAAAGGGGATTTTGAACTATGAACCGTGAGAACAGGTGACGCTGGGGCAGTGGATGTGCACAGACAGGCATCAAGGGACCAAGGCAGGTGGATGAGACCACTCAGGTGCACCTACCTGGCTGTGCCCACTGACCTCACCTGCAGGGACAGGCAGCTGTCACACAGAGCAACCAAGTGGCTGGGGCCTCACGGCTTCCCTCGGATGCTGGCCGTACAGGCTGGCTGTCTACGGTCTGATCCTTTTAGGAGTACAAACACACCTGGGAGGTATCGTGGGTTTGGTTCCAGACCACCACAATAAATCGAATATCACAATAATACAGCAAGTCACGAATTGTTTGGTTCTAAAAGTTATGTTCACACTAGACCATGGTTTAAGTCTTATTATGTATTGGGAATTCCATGGCGGTCCAGTGGTTAGGATTCGTAGCTTTCACTCCTGGGGCCCTGGGTTCAATCCCTGGTCAGGGAACTAAGATCCCACAATCTGCGTGGCATGGCCAAAAATAAAAATAAAAATTGAATTAAAATTAAAAAAATGTTTTTTAAATTAAAAATTGCATGTGGATTAAAAGTAATTCACGTGTAACTTTAAAAAAGTCTTCTTTTTTTTACAATTTTTATTGGAGTCTAGTTGATTTACAATGTTGTGTTCGTTTCAGGTGTACAGCAAAGTGATTCAGTTACACATATACAGGTATCCACTCTTTTTTAGTTTTTGTTTTTTTCCCCCATACAGGCCATTACAGAACATTGAGTAGTTTCCTGTGCTATACAGTAGGTCCTTACTGTGTCTAAAAAAACAACGCACGTACCTTTATTTAAAAATAACTTTACTGCCAAAAGTTGCTTCCCTTTCCTTGTGAGCCTTCCCCGAGCCATATCCTGTTGCAGTAGTAACGGGAAGGATCCCTGATCACAGGTCAGCATTGCAAACAGAATCCTAGTGAAAATGTTTGAAATACGGCGAGATGGACCAAAATGTGACCCAGAGACACAAACTGATCAATTGCTTTTGGAAAAATGGCCCCGACAGACTTGCCTGACACGGGGCTGCCCCAAAGCTTCCATTTGTAAAAACAAACAAACAAAAACCCAAAAAACCCACAGCATCTGCAAAGCACAATCCATTGAGATGCTGTACAACGAGGTCTGCCCGCACTGGTCAAAGAGAAAAAGCAAATCCACCTTGTGGTGTGGAGTCACAGCCCCCGAGAAAGCACGTCAGCCAGGCCCCGTGGTTCCGAATGCGGTTGCTTCCTGAGATGTTTCCTGAGATGCTGTCAGTGATGCCGAGTTGCTCCGGGAAGACCGCCCTTGCGGGGAGGGGGCGGGCAGGGTCTTCCGGAAGAGAGGCTGCGAGGAGTTCATTCCGCATGCGTGTCCTGGTCCTGATGCAGAGCTGTCCTCAGGTTGCTTTCTGGGTACAGCCTCCTATTCCGGGAAAACGCACCCCTCTCAGGACATGTCCTGGGGAGACATCCCCCTGTTTAGGAGCCATGGAAGGGTACTCGTCACCAGCAGAACCAGAGAGAAAAATGCTCATTGGTTTATTCACTTTTCTCACTGTGTGCCTGGGATTGCTCTGTGTCTCTGACTCTCTCTCTGTCTCTCTGTCTCTGTCTCTCTGTGTCTCTGTCTCTCTCTCTCTCTCTCTGTCTCTGTCTCTGTCTCTCTCTCTCTCTCTCTCTCTCTCTCTCTGTCTCTCTCTCACACACACACACACACACACACACACACACACACACACACACACAGAATAATCTCCCTCGGTCCGTTGTCCCTATCTGGTTTTAGGGGCAGCTTGGTTCTGTTTCCTACCTAGAAAATAGCATCTCACATCTCAACAGACTTGAGTCTGTCTGTCTGTCTAGAACAGCCAAGAGGTGTGTATATGTCACGTTTATTTTTAAGGAATGAATTATTATTTTCCTGGTTGACAGGCATTTGATCTGTTTCTGGTGAATTCGTTTCTGCCCATAGAAACGACGCGCATACAAATGCTCTTACACACATCACCTGGTGGACAGGGGTGAGACGTTTTCTAGGGTATATACGCCTAGGCGTGGAATTGCTCAGTCCAATGCTACACACATATTCAAAATGATTGTGTAATATTACATTCTTTTCCAAAGATCTGGACCAGTTTATATTCCAGAGAGCAACGTATACTGCTGTATTCTGTATCGTCAGCAGCCTTGGTAACGCGAGGTCTGACGTTTTTGCCACCTTGGTGGATGTGAAGTGACATCTTCTGGCTTTCATCTGCATTTCCCACTTGCTGTTGAGATAGCGTGTCTTTTAGGGTGTGTATTTGGCATTCAGTTTTCTTCTCTTGGGGTGTCCTTGCTCGTGTCTTGTCCATTTTTTCATAAGGTTGTTTGTCCTTTTCATATCACTTTATGGGTACTCTTTCACCTCTGTCTTTTAAATAGAGAAATATAGGGAAAGGTGGGAGGCAGGCTGTGATAACCAAGCTGTTCTCTTCCTGGGTGCATCCTGGTCCTTTGGGAGCCCCTGTTCCTCTGTCTGGAGTGAAGACAGGGCCAGGACTCCGGAAGCTGCATCCCTGCCTGGCATGGATGTAGCAGCCGGCAGCTCCCTGAATTTGTCTGTGATGAAGCTGGACAGTGCTTGCTGCCCTGACACACAGGAAGCGTGAGCCCCGTTCCCTGTTGGAGAGAGGGAGGGGCAGATTTTCTGGGACCCGCTAGCCCTGTGTACGGGGGCTGTGCTTGGTGTCGGGATATTTGAAAGCTGCCCTCACCTGAACCCCCTTCGCCATAAACGGTGCCTCTCAGCCTTTCAGGGTCTTGGTGGCCCTAAAATTACCCCTGTTAGGTTCCAAGGCAGGTAGTGGTTACGGTGAGATGCACGGAACCAATTCTAGGAGCACTTTCATGGCAGAAATCATCTCTGAAAAGGCAGCCTCTCTAAAAATCATCTTGTGTTTTTCTCGTACGTGCTTATGTTTATCCCAGTGGAAACGTTTTAATTTACATTCTTGTTCGTGATTTTTTCCTTCTCTGAGTATTGATGTCAACTCCCCTCTCCTGGTGCTATTTCTTTGCAGATTTTTGTATCAGAACAAGGCACACTTCATAAAAAGAATCAACTCAGGTTTCCCCCCACCCCGCCCACATGTTCTAAATCAGTCAGTAGAGGTGGGATTATCTGTTTTTTGAAACTCAGACAGAATTTGCTAAAATACCATGGACACTGTCCCCGCCTTTTCTGGATGTCATTCTTTCATTAATTTTTCTCTTTCTCCCATATTTGTTGCTCTGATCAGTCCTAATTTCCTTGATTAGGTCGTAACAATCAGCATTTTTCTCAGAAAAGCATTCATTTCCTTGAGATGTTCATATTTGACTTGTAAATCTAGCATATTAATATCGTGGGAAGCACACACCTATCATTTTAAAATCTTCTTCCTACGATAGACTCGTCCCTATTTGTAAATTTGCATTTTCAACCTTGTCAGATGTATTATCCACAGTCTTCTCTGGGTCTTTGTTTCTGTCTTCTTCTTTTTTTTTTTTTTGTCTATCGATCTGTCAGATGCTCAAAGACATACACTCATTTCTCCCATAACCATTTTGGTTCTGTCCACTTCTCCCCGCATTCCCAAGAGTTCCTGAGAAACAGACTGCGATATTGTGTTATTCTGAGAACATGGCACGTGACTTCAGATTGACTGGGCGTTGGACCCACAGATAACGATCCACGTTGCCCCATTAATATTTTAGTCCCGAATCATCTCCACCTTATGTCAGTAGGGCCAGCCCTGCTTGATTTCTCCTTGTTTGCCTGATACTTTGCAGCCTTTTAATTTTCAATCCCTGCTTTAAAAAGCTCTGTAATGAAATATCCAGGAGAACTCTGAGTGTGGTCTTCCCATACGAGGCTACCATCTTGGTTTTGCATCCTGACCAGCCCCCTTGGGGTTCACGCTCACTCTTTCGAAGTGCACCCCTACCTGCTTCCTGGGTTTCCTGTTTTGCTACCCGGACAACTGCTATACCTCCTGTGTTCCAGTCCTCTGCATGGCAGACGTTCTAGTTCTTACTTCCTACGGGTCTCTTGACCATTCTCAAAATATCACAACCTTCATGTCTCTAATTATCCAGATAGAAGTGAAGGTGTTCGTGATGGCACCCCAGGTAAAATGAAAAATGTCACTTGTGTCTCCTTCTCCCTGCCAGGAGCCCTGCTGTGTCAATTACCCCTGTCCCCCTCACCATGTGCGTTGTTGGGGGGATGCAGCCCCTACTTGGGTTTTAGGTGAGCCCCTAACATGCATGAGTCCCCGTATCCTGTCAGTGATCAATCCTGGTACTTCGGCTCGATGGGGGGCAGACCTTACAGTTTGCAACTTGTCTTGGGCGTTTCTTTTCTCAGGGATGGAGCCCTTAAAGCCTCCTGGTCTGCAGGGAACAGTCTGCCCCTCTCAGCGGTAGGGCTTGATTTGAGGGCTCATATTCCCTGTGCAGTGTCACCCCATCATCCTGCCGGTGATGCTGTTGTAGAGGTGAGGGGTGGGGGCCAGCTCCTCAAAGGATGTAGAAAGTGGGTGCTAATGACAAGAATGGGCAGAAAAGCAAAACCCAGTAGCTCCTTCACAAGGCAGCGCTCTCAACTTAGAACGTCAGTCCTCATGTTTCTGGTCATTTCTGACCCTTTTCCCCCAAGGAGCAGGGAAAACTCATCTTCTGACATTTCGAAGATCCAGTAACAGTGCTGTGTTTCTGGAAGCCGAGCGTGTGGGTCCACCCATCCTTTTACCGTGGGTTCGAGTTATTATCAGTAGTGTGAGTTTTCCTTTTTTTTTTTACATTCTTGGGAGTGTTTCAGGCGAAAGTTAGAACAGTGTGTCAGGAATGCCTGTCCAGATGGCACCGTGTTCTAGAGCAGAACTTCCAAACGCCCTGTGGTAAAGCTCCCTTGTCCCCAGTCTGTCACAGCCTGATGCCATTGGAGACAATAGAAAGGAATTACGAGAAAAAAATACATGTAAGAAACATGCAAAACGATAGTGCCCAGTGTCGCTTTTTTTTTTCCCACTGGATTCAGCAAACATAAAATGACTGTTGATTTTTTTTTTTTTTTTAAATTTCTAAACGCATCCTCGATTTCTGAACGTGTCCCCTGGCAGACTTGTAACCAACAGATCACAGGATGGTGCCCGTCCATAGGCCACGCTGAGTAACTCTGATCCAGGAGCATGCCCACCCCGACTCCCCCTATAAATTTTTAGGGAAAATACTTTAATAAACGTATACGCTCGCTTGTCCTCAGTGGCTGTGTGACTTGGCCCGCATAGGTTCCATTCTCCGTGCTCAAGATTATCTTAAAATGTCTCTTCTGAGTGAACACTAACATATGTGTTGCAAAATATGTACCTTCCCCAGCGAGTACTTTTGCTGGCTCTCAGGTGTAATTATATTTAAAACTTCCTACAGAAACCGCAAACCAACAAAACCCTGCAGGCGTGTCTCCCCCCTGAGATGTATGGCACCGTAGGTGCTGGTCCTTAGGATGTGGAAGCCGTACTCCCCTCTGTTCCTGGGTCCTGGGACCACGGATATCCCTGTGAGCATCTTACCAACAGCTGGGCCTGGGGAGACCCAAAGCGGTCCTTCAGCAGAGCCAGCTGCGGCAGTGCAAGGACCACACTGCTGCAGAAAGACCCAGAAAACTGCCTTCCACTCAGAAGGGTTGTCTGGCCTAAGTTACCCTCTGGACCGCAGGATCGTCTTCTGAGCTCACATGGTTGTTGGATGAACTCAGTCCTTTGAGGTTGTAGGTCTGAGGTTCTGACTGTCCTGCTGGCTCTTGAGTGGGAGCTGTTCTCAGCTCCCAGGGGCTGCCCTGAGGGTCTTGCCCCATGGCCCTCTCCCAACGAGGCAACTTACTTCTTGCAGAAAAGCAGGAGAATCTCTCTTCCTCTAGACTGCTTGCAAGAGGGAATATTGTGTAATGAAATACAGTCATAGGGGTGGCATCCCAGAATCTTTGCTGTATAAGAGGACACAGTCCCACCCACACTCAAAAAGAGGGCATCGTCAAGGACGTAACTCATAGAGGGTCTTCTTAGCGTATGTTGCCCACAATGGGCCTTCCTCTTTACGCTAATCCGGTGTTACTTCCCAGGAGGGATAGAAGTTAACCTCTTTAGAAATCGTCTTAGCATCTGTGGTAAATTGGAGGATAACCACGCATTTTTGTCTTTCTCCAGTGGAATTTCTGTATTGTGACCTGGCGTCCATGAGGTCCATTCAGCAGTTCGTCCAGAGGTTTAAGATGAAGAAAATCCCACTCCACGTACTGGTCAATAACGGTGAGTTCTGGTGAAATCCAGAGGTTAATTAAGACACAGACGCGAGCTCTAGCGGTCCCTTGGGTAAGCGGGATTCCCAAGGAAATATATGTTGCAATCATTGCCACTGCTTGGTTCCACTGATGTGTTTGGCTTTTGTTATCAGAATAATCAATTTTAGGATGTTGCTTTGAAATGATGTAAAGTGTGATGATGTGTCCTGTGGATTTGATAACTTGGACAGGTCCACTTGGGCTAAGATGTATGAGGGACATGCAAAGGGCTGGGTGTTTTCACAAGGGTTATTTTATTAAAGCCTCAGTGTGTTTCCATGACAATCGTCATCTGGGCTCCAGACCGTCACGCCCAACTGTCTCTTGACGTCATCCTTACAGCCAGCACTCTTCAAACGTACATGTGGAGTCCACATCTCCCCTCCCCCTGCCTTCCACCCACCTCCTGGCCACGGACCACCCAGAGCCCTGTTGTCAGCCACGCTGAGCTCTTAAGAGCGTTGGAAACACGTCTGCTTTCTCACTTCCCTGCCCTTTTCCCTGCCTCTTTCTCTCTTCCGCTGCTACAGTCACCTTGTTTCATACAAGTTCATCCAAACTCTCCACAGAGAAACACAATGATTAACTTCTCCAAACAATAAATGTAGAGAACGAAAACTATTGTAAGCCTCCTGGAAAACATTTGTGCTGGTAGAATATAAATTCAAGTCTGAATTTGCTTTCAGACTTGGAGAATCCAGTGTATAAAGGAGGTAAATAGTTAAATTGATACAGTAGAGACTTCCCTGGCGGTCCAGTGATTAACGCTCTGTGCTCCCAATGCAGGGGGCACGGGTTCAATCCCTGGTCGGGGAACTGAGATCCCGCATGCCGCACAGCGTGGCCAAAAATAATTTAATTAATTAATTAAAACAGTAGAAGGAATCGACATAAAAGTGAGTTACAGCCACTGTACTTTTTTCCCAAGTAGATAAAACATTTGTCAAATTATTTGTATTTTGGTTTTTTTAAATGTCTTATTCTGTTTCTAAGATTTTCTCTTTTCCAGTGTTTTTAAGCAATTTTATGGATTCATTTATTTATTTTGGTCACGCCCCGTGGCTTGTGGGATCTTAGTTCTCCGACCAGGGATTGAACCCAGGGCCACGGCAGTGAAAGCGCTGAGTCCTAACCACTGGACTGCCAGGGAAGTCCCAAATTATTCGTATTTTGGATGGCAGAGAAAACTAGGACCCTTGTGATTATACTGAGCCGCCCCTGGATAATCCAGGGTCATTTTTGCATCTAAACATCCTTAAGCTAATCCCTTCTCAGAAGTCCCTTTTGCTGGTGCCCCTTTTTTGGAGGGACCCTACGCGCAGTGCCGGGGATTAGGATGTGTGGACACATCTCAAGGCGAGGGAGCGTCGTTCCCCCTCTTGAGGCCGTGACACTGTCCATCTGGTTCTGGCTCCCGAGATCTGCTTGTGGTCATTTCCTCACCTTTCTCTTTGTCTTGCGTATTCTATCTTTCTCCCGTAATACTAATGGGGTTGGCGGTCAGGGTCAGATAGAGATACTGCTGTTCAATCCACTTGTTTAATTAGAAATTCCCACTTAAGGGAAATGCACGGGATATAAACTGTGTCTCCAAAGCTACACGTATGCATCTGTGGCTTTTTTTTTTACATCTTTATTGGAGTATAATTGCTTTACAATGGTGTGTTAGTTTCTGCTTTATAACAAAGTGAATCAGTTGTACGTATACATACGTTCCCATATCTCTTCCCTCTTGCATCTCCCCCCCTCCCACCCTCCCTATCCCACCCCTCCAGGCGGTCACAAAGCACCGAGCTGATCTCCCTGTGCTATGCGGCTGCTTCCCACTAGCTATCTACCTTACGTTTGGTAGTGTATATATGTCCATGCCATTCTCTCGCTTTGTCACAGCTTACCCTTCCCCCTCCCCGTATCCTCAAGTCCATTCTCTAGTAGGTCTGTGTCTTTATTCCTGATGTGTGGGTACCTATGAAACACCTACAGCTAATACCATTTCCCTCTACTTAGCCCGGCAAAGTACTCTGCGTGTCGTTAATGCTGGTAGCTCTTCTGGGAAGGTTCAGAATGAATTTAACGTACGCTCGGTTGGTATTTTTCAAGTTCGCCAAAATGATTATGCCTTAGACCTCTTTGCAGAAATAAATGCTTTCCAAGGACATGGCCACTCGGGATCCTCAGCCCTGGGGTGGGGTTCCTTTGGTGGGTGTTTATCTGTGTCCTCCTTGATTAGAAAGAAAACATTATAAGTTGCCACACGTACCGGTGAGTTACATGGAGGGGCCGTGGAGACGTGTGGAGCCACACATCTTCTTCCCACGTTAAATCTAACACCCTCAGGAATCAGTGACGGCAGCGCGTGCCCTGTATGCTGCCATCGTGTAGGATTCCTGAGATTTTACAGACACAGGCACAACAGAACTGAATATCCACTGAGGGTCTTTTCTGCAGGTTCAGTACAGCCTTCCATCTGCCAGGAAGTAGGGGAAATTATGCATCTCAAATCTGATGCCTTTCTCCAACGGATCTCTGCTTTGGGTCAACAGAATTTTAGTGAGAAATATTTGCTGCAGTGGAGAGAGCTCTGGGGAGAATACCGTAGGCAAGACCTACCAATGTGTTTTCCATAATGCACCCTCGCCCTTAAGTTGCTGGGGTTTTTTAAAAAATAAATTTATTCATTTTATTTGTTTATTTTTGGCTGCGTCGGGTCTTCATTGCGGTGCACGGGCTTCTCATTGCGGTGGCTTCTCTTGCTGTGGAGCACGGGCTCTAGGTGCACGGGCTTCAGTAGTTGTGGCTTGTGGGCTCTAGAGCGCAGCCCCAGTAGTTGTGGCACACGGGCTTAGCTGCTCCGCGGCATGTGGAATCTTCCCGGACCAGGGCTCGAACCCATGTCCCCAGCATTGGCAGGCGGATTCTTAACCAGTGCGCCACCAGGGAAGCCCAAGTTGTTGTTGTTTTTAAAGGGAAAGCACTTTAAGTAATTTTATTTAGTTTATATACAATGCTCTGTTGACCGTTCTTTTTTTTTTTACGTGAAGTATAGTTAATTTACAATGTTGTGTTTCAGGTGTACAGCAAAGTGACTCAGTGATACACACACACACACATATATATGTGCTATTTCAGATTCTTTTCCATTATAGGTTATTACAAGGTGGTGAATACAGTTCCCTGTGCTCTACAGTAGGTCCTTGTTGTTTATTTATTTTATATATAGTAGTGTGTATCTGTCAATCCCAAACTCCTAATTTATCCCTCCCCCCGACCCTTTTTCCTTTGGTAGCCATAAGTTTGTTCTCTATGTCTGCGAGTCTGTTTCTGTTTTATAGATAACTTCATTTGTATAATTCTTGAGATTCCACATATAAGCGCTATCATATGACATTTGTCTTTCTCTGTCTGACTTAGTTCACTTAGTGTGATCATCTCCAGGTCTATCCATGTTGCTGCAAATGGCATTATTTCATTCTTTTTTGTGGCTGAGTCATATCCCATTATATATGTGCCACATCTTCTTTATCCATTCATCTGTTGATGGACACTTAGGTTGCTTCCATGTCCTGGCTACTGTAAATAGTGCTGCAGTGAACATTGGGGTGCATGGATATTTTCACATTATGGTTTTCTCTGGATATATGCCCAGGAGTGGGATTGCTGGATCATATGGTAGCTCGATTTTAATTTTTTAAGGACCCTCCATACTGTTCTGCATAGTGGCTACACCAACTTCCGTCCCCACTAACAGTGTAGGAGTGTTCCCTTCTCTCCACACCGTCTCCAGCATTTATCTGTAGTGACCTTGAGTTTTGAGATGACTCCAGTCATCGTACGGTGGTCCCATGTTCCTTTTCTCTGCAGATTTTAAACCCCACATGCATGACTCTCCGGAAGGTAGTGTGTCTCTGGAAACCAGGACAGAGTTGCATTTGGACCTGGGGAGGCTTGCTGCTGGACCTCTTTTCACACCCTCTCTCTTCTTCAGAGAATCTCATCCGCACGTTGGCTGACCTTCAGCCCAGATTTAACTCCTTCATCCAGATCTTTCCGCTGAACTCAGCACCTCTTGTTTTTGGTCAGTGCCCCAGAGACACCTCAAGGCGACAGAACCAGTGTGGGATTCCTGAGCCCCTAAAGGACACTGGCTCTTGGGAAAATCCATTTCCTTACTGTTCCCAGCTTTGTTGTCCAAATTCCTTAGCTCGTGGCCCCTTCCTGCATCTTCGAAGCGAGCACCACAGCACCGTCACATCGCCCTCTCCCTCCAACCTCTGCCTCTGTCCTCACACCTCCTTCTCTGAGTCTGACCCCCTGCCTCCCTGCTATAAAGGACTGTGAAATTACACTGGGCTCACCCAGGGTCAGCGCCTCAGGTCAAGGTCATTAATGTAATCATATCTGTAGACTCCCTTTTGCCAGGTCAGGTGGCATAGTCACAGGTTCCACAGAGTAGAACAACATTTTGGGGAACATTATTCTGTCCACCACACCCACCTTCTTGGTGATTCACACGCAGGAACCATACAGTGATGAGAGCCCTTGACCTCATGCAAATCATTCTCTAGGCAAGGAGACAAATGTTAAACAAAGACTTATTCTGTGAAATGCCTGACCCTAGAATATGCCTCTTACAGCGTGACACAGGGTCGTGTAAAGAGAAGACGGCATCATTAGGTGTGATTAAATTAAATGCCACGCGTGGGATTTCCCAGCCCGGACTCCTCCGAACGCCATTTCCCAGAGTCGGAAATGAGAGTCCAGTTATTACAGGACGATTGGCTGAAATCACACGTGGTGTTCGCTCCTGTCGTGTGGTACCCTTTATCTTTCAAAATGTTGGCCGGGTCGGGCACATTCTTGGCTCTGGGGGGGTTTCTTCTGCGGACTTAGGACGGTGCTTCTCGGAACCCCATCTGGGTTCCTGTAGGGAGGAGCCCGGTTCTGTAGGACTTGGAAGTAACAGCCTCTGTGGCTTCAGACAGAAACTTCCAGGAACGATGTGCCCTGGGGCGGAGGTTATACTGGTGCGCATAATGGCTGCCCACTCCCCGCGGTGCTGGGCAGGAAGGCTGTCGGGTCCCTCAGAAAGAGGATCCCTGCTTTGCAGAGCCTCTGTGTCTCTTGGAGATGCCGCAGGGCCACAGAAGTGTTGGCGCCCCCTGGACTTAGGAAGGGGCTTCCCCCTCTGGTACCCAGGATGGGTGGACGGCTCCAGGGATAAATGCCTCTCGGGCCAGGGGTTAGCCAGGAGGGTCCAGTCCAGACTGAGAATGGATTCATTACCAGCCCAGTGTGCCCGGGGCTCGGGGCAGACTTAGCTGATTTGGGGGAAGTGAAGGATCTTCTCATTCATCTCGTGGCTTGGTTTGTACACGAGGGTTTATCTTTGCTGTGTTCAAACGACAGTTCTGAAGGGACGGATATGGGGGAGATTCTGAGTCAGCAGGTGCCACGGGGCTTCCCAACTACAGGACTTCTCAGAGGGGAGCCCTGTCGATGGTACTGTTGGTGTCCAGGAGGGTCTGCAGAGTTTCTGAAAACGATATGCCTGGGACCCTCCTCTGGGATATTAACTACCGACCCCCTCCCCGCCCCAAGGTGATGGGTTCGGAGGAGTTGGGTTAATAGGACAAACTCCTGTTCACCCATCAACTCTCATGGAAAACAGCCCCAGCTGTGTCCCACAGAGAAGACGTCCAAGGGCCACGTCTAGCTAGACTCCGTGCTTTGCATTTCTAAATTTTATTCCTAAAGAGAGCCATCAGGATTTTGCAAACGTTTGGTGTTTCAGATGCGGAATATTTCTGCACTCGCTAGCGTGACATAAATAGAACCAGACCGCCTCTCTCTGGCTGTGGGGAACTCAGGAGAGAAGCTGAGGATTTATCCAACCCAAGAATGATCTGCGTCCTGCCGAGCTGGTCAATATTTATCATTTATTCACATCCATACTGATTTATCTCGTTTCCCATCCGTGTGCCAGCACTCGGGTAGATTGGTAACCAGCCCTCAGGACTTCAGTTTTAGCCTTGTAGGAGTTGTCCCCGTAACGCGCGTGGATATATTTCTCAAGATCAAGAATTACTAAAAATTATGTTTTTCCCTCCAAATCAATATGTCGGTGGTAACCCTGAAAAATCACAAAGATGCTTGCCCGGCCAGGTACGTAGGAGCCCAGTTTTCGGTATAGTTCTTCATTCGTTCATTAATTTGTATCCTACGTCAGCATGGAGAACCAGGGACCAGGTACACTTAGAGCCAGTCTTCCGGCAGTGGCCGCCATGGCCTTGGCACCGACAGGGTGGTCAAGAAAGCAGGGATTCGGGGCCCAGTTCTCGGGGGAGGGGCGCAGATGCCCGAATACTTTCCTTATTTATGTGCTCGGCGTTTCCTCCGAGGAAGAGGCGACTGATGTGTCTCTTGGGAGACCGGTGACTCACCGTGGGTGCCTTTATCCTTGGAGGGTTGGATGTGGATATGTGTGGACCACCATCGGCGCCTTCTGTTTCTCTCCCGGGGTTTGTGTCTCCCGAGGGAACCGTTGCCCGCTGTGTCGTGCTTTCCGGGCGCTCCTCCTGCCTTTGGGAGCGGAAGGCGCCTCTGCTGGTGGGGGAGCTCGCAGGGCTGTTGGACGTGATGGACCCAGATTCCATAAATGCCACGGGAGTACAGGAGGCTGCCCATCCCGTGTCCCTGTTCAAGGGCCTCCTTCTTCCAAAGCCCTTGCTTTGGTGAGCATCCAGGAAGGGGGTCCAAAGATGCAGTGGTTTTCTAATTACCCAAATGCTCCAGCATCACTTAATTCAGGAGCTCTTTTTTTAAAAAAATTTTTATTGGAGTAGAGTTGATTTACAATGTTATGTTAGTTTCATGTGTACAGCAAAGTGCATCAGTGATACATGTACGCACCCTTTTTTAGATTCTTTTCCCGTATAGGCCATTATAGAGTATTAAGTAGAGTTCCCTGTGCCCTACAGTAGGTCCTCGTTGGTTATGCGTTTTAAATATAGCAGTGTGTACGTGTCAATCCCAATCTCTCAATTCATCCCCGACCTTCCCCCCTTGGTAACTATCAGTTTCTTCTGTGTGTCTGCATCTGCTTTGCACGTAAGTTCATCTCTACTGTTTTTCTAGATTCCACGTAGACGTGACGTCATATGGTATTTGTCTTTCTCTGTGTGACTTACTTCACTCAGTATGATCACCTCTAGGTCCAACCATCTTGCTGCAAATGGTGTTATGTCATTCTTTTTCTATGGCTCAGTAATATTCCATTGTATATATGGACCACATCTTGTTTATCCGTTCCTCTCTTGATGGACACTTAGGTTGCTTCCATGTCTTAGCTATTGTAAACAGCACTGCTGTGAACATCGGGGTGCGTGTCTTTTCGAACCAGAGTTTTGTCCAGATATATGCCCAGGAGTGGGATTGCTGGAGCTGGTAGCTCTGGTAATTTTTAGTTTTTTAAGGAACCTCCATCCTGTTCTCCATAGTGGCTGCACCAACTTACATTCCCACCAACAGTGTAGGAGGGCTCCCTTTTCTCCACGTCCTCTCCAGCGTCCATGACATATAGACCTCTTGATGATGGAGCCGTTTTATCCTCAGACGGAATGGGATGGGTTTTAGCCCCTTCGCTGTGTGCGAGGCGCAGTGAGTCGATGCTGAAATTGTCTCCTTTTCAGAAGGGTTTTCTGGGTGGGAGGGAGATGCTGCTTTTGGGGCACCCTCCCCGAGAGGACGCATGCTTCTGCTGCCTCACTTTGATGTCTTTTTGGAAACAGTGCAACACAGGAGCTCTTAACAGAGTAGGTGTTTCCGATCCCCTGGCCCCAGGTGTCCTGGCTGTGCTTATAGCGGGTCCCCAGGGGGTATTTCTAGTGCGCATAGTTGCTCGTTGCGGAAACATCCTCAGTAAGTGGTGGCATCTCTGCCGTGGCCGTGGGGGCGTGGGGCGGTCTGTCCTCTGTGGTGACAGGGAGATGACAGTGTTGGGAACACAGTACGAGGCTGACCTGTGGACCTGTCCACGTGATGCTCTAGCCAGTGTTTTCTCCATTGACTTAAGGATGATTTGGGACACACTCATGTGCTCTTTGAAGCGCGACATTTTCACTGGCCCAGGATGTGACTGTGTTCGGTACCCCTAAGCACTCAGCCCCAGCACCCGGGTCCTGCTGGGCTGACAAACACCTGGGTTCATTGCCACCCCCGGTCCTGCCTCAGATCACAGGCTTCCCTCCATCTATAGATCTTCCCCGAGACACATAAGCACCTCCTTTCCTGGTCGCGTTCTGTAGGTGGATTCAGAACCCTCATCCCTTTCCAGAATCTTCTATCCTTCTTTCCGAACATTTTTGCATTCCTCTGTTGACTGCCTTGGTTGCCTGCTTCCAGACGTCTTCACTTTTGCGTTTTTAGTTCCACTGATGGTAAAGTCTCTGGATTCCAAATTTGCGGCAGACCCCAGCTCTGGAGGTAGGTTTCGTGGTCAGCCCTGGACTGATGGTGGATTGTCTGCAAGAGTTTTCTAAGATGTTCCTCGTGTTCTGGACTTAATCCTTCATGTAGCCATTGGGCACCAGCTAGAATATACCCTTCTCTCTCTCCCTCTCTCCCTCTCTCCCTCTCTCCCTCTCTCCCTCTCTCCCTCTCTCCCTCTCTCCCTCTCTCCCTCTCTCCCTCTCTCCCTCTCTCCCTCTCTCCCTCTCTCCCTCTCTCCCTCTCTCCCTCTCTCCCTCTCTCCCTCTCTCCCTCTCTCCCTCTCTCCCTCCCTCCCTCCCTCCCTCTCTCCCTCCCTCCCTCTCTCCCTCCCTCCCTCTCTCTCTCTCTCTCTCTCTCTCCCTCTCTCTCTCCCTCTCTCTCTCTCTCTCTGTGTCTTTATCTCTCTCTGTCTCTCTCTCTCTCTCATTCCCTGCCCCTCTCTTTTCCCCCGTAAGGCAAATAAATCTCTCTCATCCTCTCCTGATTGGGACACATCTATTTTTTTTTCCTTCTCTATAAGGAATAACACATGGTTTATTTTTAAGTGAAAGACTTCATTTTGAATAATAATATACATATCGTTCATGCCATTTACTTTTCATGGTGCGTCGCTATATATGGAAGTAGACAGAGAAAAAAATAAACGTTAGAAATACCTAAGCATGGAAATACACAGGCAAAGAAGACATTTGATACATCTCCATGAACAAGCATCATCGGCCAGTATCCATTAGAAAAGCATGAAAACCATGCAGAGAGTCTGCCCACATCCCAGCAGGCAAGTGCAAACAGTACACGTTATAGTTTCTTGGATACAAAACGTATACGTTTTCTTTGGATTGGAAACATCCTACAGACGAGTGGCTTGGCTTCTCTATGCAAGGCAAAAATTATCTATAGAAGTAAAAACAGTGGGGGAATTTCCTGGCAGTGCACTGGTTAAAACTCCGTGCTTTCACTGCCAGGGCTCGGGTTCGATACCTGGTCGGGGAGCTAAGATCCCATAAGCTGTGTGGCACAGCCGGAAAATTAAAAAAAAAAACACAGGTACAAAGCGTAGAAGCCATCTGTGACGATGAGATATTCCAGGCCACAGACGTGTGTCCACTCACCAATCAAATGCATCCATCAACGAGCAGATTGTTTTGGGGGTGCACTGTTCAGCTTTGCGGGATTTTAGTGCCCAGCCCAGGGATCGAACCCGTGCCCCCTGCAGTGGAAGCGTGGAGTCCCAACCACTGGACCTCCAGGGAAGTCCCTAGCAGATATTTTTTTATGGCTTCTTTTACTATGTGTCAGTTCGCAGAGGCTGCTGTTTTCACGGATGGTCACTAACAAGGGTGACCATGTGAAGCCCTGACGTGACATCGTCCCTTTATCCATTTAAAAAATACAAGTGCAGCGACGTGGGTGAACCTTTAAAATCTCTCCCTCAGCATGCTCCAGACGTTCAGTAAATATTGTTGCAGTTAGATCTGCTACCCAGGGAGCTGTCTAGGACATTTTGCTTTAAAAATGGAAACCAGGGACTTCCCAGGTGGTCCAGTGGTTAAGACTCTGCCTTCCAATCCAGGGGATGTGGGTTCCATCCCTGGTCGGGGAACTAAGATCCCACAGGCCTTGTGGCCAAACAACCAAAGCATAAAACAGGAGTCATATCGTTACAGATTCAATAAAAGAAATTTTAAGAAAATGGTCCACCTTAAAAAAAAAAAAAAAAAAGAAACCGGAGTGATTATTCTCAGCATCTCACTTTATTGTGGGCTTAGTCGTGGGCAGGGACCCCGGGAGTTTTTTGGGGGTCCAGCCTCCGTGGGGCTGTAGCCCTCACACAGCTTCCCCGGTGGATGAACCCCAGGATGGGCTAGACGCTTCTGGAACACGGTGGGTGGGCAGCTGTGTGCATGGCCGCGATGTCCTTGCTGTTGCTTTAAAAATATGTTTTCCCTAACGATGCTATTTCCGCCCAGTCCTTGCTCAGATGACTGTGATGATTTCCCAATTCACCTTGAACTCGTGCTGTGCCCAGAGCATCCTCACTGTTGCTCGGGGTCAGTGAGTTTCTGCTAGAATCTGTCAGCAGAGCTTGTATGCAACGACGATCCATGTTGGCATGTCCCCAGGGCTGCGTCATTGCCGCACGTGTCCTGTCTTGTACATTCTCGTTAGGAAATACGTAATACGGAGTGGGACGGATGGAATAGGTAGAGCCTCAAGGAGATCGGGGAGGGGTTGCCCTTCAGCTCAGGTCACCACGAAGCGGACCACGGGTGCCCCAGCGAACATGAACACGGATGAGTCCGGCTGTTCTGCCCCAGCGGGGTGACATTCAGAGTTGGTGCAGCTGTTCCAATGTCTGGCTGACCCGAGCCTCCTGGCTGTTTCCTCTGCTGTCAACGTGCAAGGAATCAAAGATTATAGTAAGGAAGTAACAACCACCTCCAGCTTCCTTTTATTATATAATGAATGTTACCCTCAACTCACCAGGTGGAAGCCTGGGAAGTCGCTGTGGGTTAACACCCCCAGATTCAGGCCATAATTCCTGCTGACCCCATATCCCCTTCAAATGCCCCTGCTCCGTGATGTGGGGCATTTTCCAATGGATTTTGACACTTGGAAGGGCATGTCTAGTGGCTGCCAGTTTGTCCCAGGAGATGGAGCTCTCTAGCCTGGACTTGGCCGTTTCAGCGTGCACAGACCACTCCCCCATCCTAGTGGCTCAAAGTAACCGTCTCCTTTTTTATTTTTTATTTATATTTACTGAAGTACAGTGGATGTACGATATTATATGAGGTACAGGTATACAATATAGCGATTCACAACTTCTAAACATTATACTCCATTTGTAGGTATTATAAAATATTGGCTGTGTTCCCCGTGCTGTACATATGTCCTTCTAGCTTATTTATTTTATGCATAATAGCTTGTTCCTCTTTACTCCCCTCCCCCCATCCTGCCCCTCCCCCCTTTCCTCTCCTCACTGGGAACCACTAATTTGTTCTCTATACCTGTGAGTCGGCTTCTTTTTTGTTATATTCACTAGTTTGTTGTCTTTTTCAGATTCCACATATAAGTGATATCCTATAGTATTTGCCTTATTTCACGAAGTATAATGATCTCTAGGTCCATCCACGTTGCTGCAGACGGCGTGATTTCATTCTTTTTTCTGGCTGAGTAATATTCCATTGTGTATATGTACCACATCTTCTTTATCCATCCCTCTGTCTTTGGACACTTAGGTGGCTCCCACGTCTTGGCTATCGTAAACAGTGCTGCTATCAAAACAACCATTGTGCTTGCATTTTGGGCAGTCATCACTCTGGGCCTCCCATGGGGTTGCACCTGGGTCGCCGTTGTCTGACGGGTCAGCCAGGGCCAGACGTCCAGGGTGGCTTTCTCCTGTGGCGGGAAACCGGTCCTGCCCGTCGCCTGGCCTCAGCTGAGCTGGTCGACCAGATTCCCACGTGCGGTCTCCTCACCAAAATAGTGATCTTAGAACTGCCAGCCTTCTCTAGTGAAGCTGGCTGTGCCCAGAAAGACAGAATTCTGAAAACCGGAAGCTCCGGGGTCTTTCTGAGCATATGCCCTTGGACGTTGTACGACATTGTCACTGCCACTGCATTCGACTCATGACAGCAGAGTTCATGAGGCTGCCAGGATTTGAGGAATGCGACCCAGACTCCGTCTCCTGAGGAAACGGGTGTCATACGAATGTGCAGGCTGGTTGTCCGGCTGCTTGGAGGCCGCTGTCCCTTTCAACCAGCCTCACATCAGCCAAGTGCCCTGGATGCACGGGTCTGTCCTGTGCTGAGGGCTGCCTGCACTGCAGGCACTGACAGAGCTCATTGGTCCAGCTTCGTCCACTAACTTAGGCGATCAAGGAAACACATCACCAGGGAAGTGCGTGCGTTTTCTCTAAATGCCAGACCTTATGTCCACGTGGCAACCAAAAAGCCTGTGTTTCTTCTGGATGACTTCTGAATGGCACCCTGGCATGCTCTTCAGAAACATTTTTCAAAGTTTTAATTTATTTTGGCCGTGCCACGTGGCATGTGGGATCTTAGTGGTCCAACCAGGGATCGAACCCACGTCCCCTGCATTGGAAGGTGGATTCTTTTTTTATTTTTTTATTTTTTGCGGTACGCGGGCCTCTCACTGCTGTGGCCTCTCCCATTGCAGAGCACAGGCTCTGGACGCGCAGGCTCAGCGGCCCTGGCTCACGGGCCCAGCCGCTCCGCAGCATGTGGGATCTTCCCGGACCGGGGCACAAACCTGTGTCCCCTGCATCGGCAGGCGGACTCTCAACCACTGCGCCACCAGGGAAGCCCGGAAGGTGGATTCTTTACTGCTGGACCTTCAGGGAAGTCCAGAAACATTTTTTTTTATACCTTACTTTTTATTGACTACAAGACAACATTTTAGAATATTTTTGAGCCTAATATCATATAATCTCAACAAATTCATTTGAGTGTGAAAATCATAACAAAGTGTCTCATCTCAGAATGACACAAGTTTAGAGACCAAACATGCTGGAGCGTGTAGGTCTGTAGCTGAGAAAACCTATTTTTGGTTACATAGTGGTCCTGGGGAAAAAGAGAATCGTAGGGTTTAGAGTTAAAATAATGGGTTTTGGTTCTGTAGTAACCTAAATGGGAAAAGAATTTGAAAAAGAATAGATACACATCTATGTGTCACTGAATCACTTTGCTGCATACCTGACACCAACACAACATTGTAAATCAACTGTACCCCAATATAAAAGTTAAAAATAAAGTCATCCTTTGACCTAAAAAAACAAAAGGATTTTTAGTTCTAATTCTATCATTTACTGGCTGTGTGAACTTTGCCAAGCCACTTCTTCTTTATGTTGTTTTAATGGAAAGGCATTTTATTTTAAATATAGCTGTGTGAACCTGTCAGTCCCAAACTCCCAATCTGTTTTGTTCATCGAATTTTAGTGGCTGTAGGTATATTTGAACACACACTCCATTGGGTGCCTAAGACACGTATAGCTCGTTTTTCTCGTGTCTGTGGCCTCTGTCCATGCGGTGCCATACTCATGATGTTTGACAGTCATCAGCGCAGGGGATAAACTTTGAACAGCCCGGAGGTTTTTGGGGAGAGCTGGGTGTGGAGGGAAGAGGTAGGTGTGGCCAGGATGCGTGTGAGGGTGACACACCACACACCTGAACTCCCCGTCTTCTCGTTTCTGCGTCGGGAGCCGCATCTTCCGTCATGGTTCCTCTTCCATCCTTGTCTGTGGAAGCTGCCATCAGCCTGCAGCCTCCCTACAGCTTTGTTTTTTTAATATCACCACCTTGCAACACCGAGAGCACTTGGCTGGCTCTGTGAAAGCTAGAGCCTGAATCAGATGTTTTCTTGCCTCAGGGACCTCAGAATCTGCAGTGGGGATGTGTGGGGTCGTGAGACCTACCCGGGACCTGAGTGTGGAGGGACGTGCTGTGTGGCCCGGGAGGGGCCTTGCAATGCAGCTGGGAAAACTGTCCACACATACAGTTACTCAGACATGAATGCGTATATGGAGAATGCTATGTAGAAATGCATACACAGGCACATACAAATATATATATACACACACATATACAAATACAAAATATATACATATAGAAGTACACATCCATATAAAATACACATCAACAAACACGTATACAAATGTGTATATGGAGAATTACATGTAGAAATGCATACACAGGCACATACAAATATATATGTATACCTGTACGAGTACATCCACATAAAATGCACACACATCGGGCTTCCCTGGTGGTGCAGTGGTTGAGAGTCCGCCTGCCGATGCGGGGGATGTGGGTTCGTGCCCCGGTCCAGGAAGATCCCACATGCTGCGGAGCAGCTAGGTCCGTGGGCCATGGCCGCTGAGCCTGCGCGTCCGGAGCCTGTGCTCCGCAACGGGAGAGGCCACGGCAGTGAGAGGCCCGCGTACCGCAAAAAAACACAAAAAACACAAAAAACACACATCAACAAACACATACATATATACAAATGCATATACAGGGAATTACGTATAGAAATGGATATACAGCCACATACAAATGTACGTATACATATGTAAATACAAATATGTCTATACATCCATGTAAATAAACATATCAACATAAACATATACACATATGCAAATGCATATACCCAGAGAAGTGTATACACATGCAAGTACAAAGACATGTATATACACATGCAAAAATATATGTGCATAAAAATCATCCATATATGCAAAACAACTTGTAAATGCAAATATATATGCAAATACAAAAGCCTGTGTGGACGAATATACAACTGGAAATACACGTGTGCATGCATTACCCATAAGCACGTGCAAATGCATAGTTGACTTGAGTACTTACACATAGGCAAATAACTGCTCACATACTCACAAATATGCACACATATACACAGGCACATGTTCTATGCAAGTGCAGGCATTCATGCAAGTACATATACACATGCATCTACCGTATATGCAAAAGACAACACGTGTATGAGTCGATAGGCACTTGTAAACGTGCATGCAAATACACAAACATGTATGTATAAATGTGTGCGTGTGCAAATACATACGACCACATACGATTCCATGCACACACACACACACCTAGACACACACATAGACAAACACACGTGCAAGCCCGTTGGCTGCTCTAGGAGATGGAACCATATGGGCCGGGCATGTGTTCTGCCCATCACCTGTGTCCTGGCCTCTGTGGGAGGGACTTGGGGACAGGGATTTGGATGACTTTTGCCCCCCACCGGAGGGCAGGCTTGGGTGTCCCAAACTGACGGGTAGAATGGACGGAGCCCCAGGACATGCCTCACAAATGTGTTTATGGACCGATGGCCGACGGGCTGGCTGGGGCCTGCTGGGGCCTGCAGTTCCCCAAAGGGCGCCTGAGGGGCTGCCGTGGCAACGTGGGTTTGGGGATCAGTGCTCTGTCCACCTGCCTGTGGACCATAGGTTAGCGTCACCCCCTGGTGTCCCAGCTGTGCTGCCCACGCCTCAGACCAGGCCCCTGGCATCTGTGGATGGCTCTTCCCATCCAGAAGAGTGACCGGCCCGGGGGACACTGGTGGGAGACTCAGGACAGTCTCACTTTCTGGGGGGTCCTGCTCTTTTGTCATCATTTACAAGCTCGGGCCATCGAAGGGCAGAGTTTGAGAGCAGGAAGGGGTCTGGTTGGTCTTTTGGCATCTTCCCCACCGTGTACAGAGCAGGAAACTGAGGCAGGAAGGTGGGGCAGCAGCCAGGACCAGAGCTACCCTCCTGGCGCTGGGCAGGTGCCCCATCCACCTGGGGGGCAGCGCCGCCATCCTGTCCTACCTCCTCCCATCCCATCCCATCCCATCCCATCCTCGTCCCACCTCATCCCACCCCACCCCACCCCATCCCATCCCATCCCATCCCATCCCATCCCATCCAGCCTCATCTTATATTCTTCCATCCTCATCCCATGTCACCTCATCCCACCTCATCTCCTCCCATCCCATCCCATCCCATGTCATCCCATGTTATCCAAACCATGTCATCTCCCATCCCACCTCATTCCATCCCATCTCATCCCATCCCATCTCATCCCATCCTACTTCATCCCGTCCCACTTCATCCTGTCCCATCTCTTCCCATCCCACCTCATCCCATCCCATCTCTTCCCATTCCACCTCCCCCTACCTCATCCCATCCCGCCTCCTCCCATCTCCTGCCATCCTCATCCCATTTCCTCCTGTCTCACTGTCCCTGAACCCTCCTGTGTCCCCAGCTGGTGTAATGATGGTGCCGCAGGGGACCACCGAGGACGGCTTTGAGGAGCACTTTGGTGTGAACTACCTGGGGCACTTCCTGCTGACCAACCTCCTCCTGGACACCCTGCGGGAGTCGGGTGCCCCCGGCTGCAGCGCGAGGGTGGTGACCGTGTCCTCGGCCACGCACTACGTCGGGGAACTGAACTTGGACGACCTTCAGAGCAGGTGGGTGCCAGTCGCCAGGGGTCCCGGGTGCTGCCAGGACGGTCAGGGTGACCCGTCACCACGACGCACTGGGCGGGGTGCTCGTCCCAGGTGATGGCGGTTCACACCCCCAAACGTTTGTAAATCAACCTGTGTCGAGGTGAAAGCTGTGTTGACTAACACAGGCAGACCTGGGAGATGCTGCGGGTTTGCTTCCAGACCGCAGCAGTGGAGCAAATATTGCGGTAAAGCGAGTCACACGAACTTTTCTGCTCCGAATGCATCTAAAAGTGCTGCTGACACTACACTGCGGTCTAAGTGTGCGCTAGCATCATGTCTGTAAGAACAGTGTACACACCTTTCGCAAATACCTTCCTGCTAAAAAATGCTAACCGTCCTCTGAGCCCACAGTTAGTCATAATCTTTCTGCAGTGGTAACATCCGAGATCCCTGATCAGAGATCACTGTAGCGAATAGAATAATAATGGAAAAGTTTAAAATACTGCGAGAATGACCAAAATGGGACACAGAGACACAAAGCGAGCAAATGATGTTGGAAAAATGGCGTCAGTAGACGTACCCGACGTGGGGCCGCCCCAGACCTTCAGTGTGTAAAAGAAATGCGGTGTCGGTGGAGCGCAGTAAAGTGAGGTCTGCCCGTATTAGTAATGGTTTGCTAACTGGCACTCACACATCCATATCAGTCTATTTATATTTATGCTTGGAGGTAAATCCTTTTATTATAATTCGTCATTTTACACTTGAGGAAACTAAGAAGGATGTATTTAAAAAATTTTATTTAATTGAAGTATAGTTGATTTACAATGTCGTGTTCATTTCTGGTGTACAGCGGAGTGATTCCGTTACACACATATATACGTTTTTTTCCCTATTCTTTTCCATGATGGTTTATCCCAGGATATTGAGTAGAGTTCCCTGTGCTCTACAGTAGGACCTTGTTGTTTATCCATCCTAAATGTAACAGTTTGCACCTGCTAATCCCAGAGTCTCAGTCCGTCCCCTCCCCTCCCCCCCGTCCCCTCCCCTCCCCCGTCCCCTCCCCTCCGTCCCCTCCCCTCCCCCCCGTCCCCTCCCCTCCCCCCGTCCCCTCCCCTCCCCCGTCCCCTCCCCTCCCCCCTCCCCTCCCCTCCCCCTCCCACTCCCCCTCCCCTCCCCACTCCTCCTCCCCCTCCCCTCCCCACTCCTCCTCCCCCTCCCCTCCCCTCCCCCCTCCCACTCCCCCTCCCCTCCCCACTCCCCCTCCCCCTCCCCCTCCCCCTCCCCTCCCCTCCCCCTCCCCATTGGCGGCCACAGGTCTGTTCTCTGTGTCTGTGAGTCTGTTTCTGTTTGGTAGATAAGTTCCTGTGTGTCATATTTTAGATTCCACATATAAGTGCTATCCTATGCTATTTGTCTCAGACGTCTGGGCTCCAGGACTGGGGGAAGATGAAGTCCTGTCGCTTTCAGCCCCCAGTTTGTGGGTCACCTGTGCTGGGGCTGTAGGAGACCTTCAGGGTGTGTGGGTCTCGTGGAGGACCAGCCCTGTGGCCTCTGAGCCGGGCCAGGATGGGTGTCACGGACGCTCTGGGGTCCTGATGGAGTTAACGGGCTGACTTCGTTCGCTGCCGTTTCTGAGTTGTCCCCGTCTATTTCTCAGCACGTAGGTGTGCGTAGCCCTTTAGCCAACCCGGTGCTTTCTAAACAGGGCGTGCATAGCAAGGAAGGAAATGAAAAGGCCCCTGAGCCTCTAGAGATTCTAATGTCGCCTCAAGCACTCACACAGCAATGCGGCTGCTTCTCCCCCTGGACTCAACACCCTGTGTTTTAACTCCTGGGGCCCAGTCGTCCCTCAAAGGGGCGTCTTTGGACAGAGTGGTTCTCTCATCGGCATGGGTCCAGGCTCAGGGTCTGCAGAGGGTATAGGATCGCCAAGTGTTTCCTGCATCTGATGGGGGCATGACTCCACACGGCTCGTAAAAAACAGCATCGTGGGCTTCCCTGGTGGCGCAGTGGTTGAGAGTCCGCCTGCCGACGCAGGGGACACGGGTTCGTGCCCTGGTCCGGGAGGATCCCACATGCCGCGGAGCGGCTGGGCCCGTGAGCCATGGCCGCTGAGCCTGCGCGTCCGGAGCCTGTGCTCCGCAACAGGAGAGGCCACAACAGTGAGAGGCCCGCGTACAGCCAAAAAAAAAAACAAAAAAAAAACCCCCAGCATCCTGACGAGGGGACCTGTGTATGGGGTGGGGCGCTTCCTTCACGAATATTCTTGTCGTTTTCTCCTTTGAATACGGGTGTAGAAATATGCAAGAGAACGCAGATGTGTGCACCCGTAGCTTCCTTTTTCTAAAATGAAGCTTTTTATGGCATCGCACAAAACTCTTGACATTTGCAGAGAAGTAATCTTATGGCCCGCAGGAGTGAGTGTGTCAGGAAGCGGTGGTAACTGCCGTCCTGAATTTGTTTACATTTCCCTATGTCGAGTCACATCAAAGGCATCTTGTTGTATCATTTTTTTCCCTAAATGGTTATCCAAAGGGGATGAGACCGTTTAGGACCGTGGTTTTCAAGGTGGGGTCCCCAGAGCAGCAGCATCTGTATCACCTGAGAAGTGATGGATGATACAGGTAGATGCTCAGACCACACAGCCACCACTTGTGAAATCAGAACTCTGAGGGTGGGAAAACAATCTGACAAAATATATGTACGTATACACACGCACATGTATACACGTATATATGACTGAATCATTTTGTGGTACCCCTGAAACTACCACAATACTGTAAATCTTACTATGTATAAAATAGGTAACTAAGGAGAACCTGCCGTATAGCACAGGGAGCTCTACTCACTGCTCTGAGGTGACCTGAATGGGAAGGACATCCAAAAAAGAGGGGACATAGGTATACGTAGAGCTGATTCACTTTGCTGTACAGCAGAAACTAACACAACATTGTAAAGCAACTGTACTGCAATCAAAATTGTTTAAAAAGACAATAAAAGGGTATTTCCTAGCAACCTGCCCCCTCCAGGTAAATCTTATATATACCTTATAGTGTATATGTCACTTGAGACCATGCCACATACAGCCTTTTAATTCTATAATAAACATACAGAAAATTACCTTTAAAAAAAACCAAAAGAGCCCAACTCACTCTTGTTCTATTTTAAAGGCTTGACAATAGACTGTTAAAATGTTAAAACCGTGTTCAAAACAAAACAAAACAAACTCAGGGTGTGCGGCCAGGCATTGGGAAGTTTAACACGCCCTCTGAGGGGCTCTTAGTGCACGCTGACATTTGAGAACCAGTTGGGTTGAAAACATGCTGTCTTTCCGGGTTAAAAAAAAAAAAAAAAGAGTGAATTCTTGGCTCGCACCTGATGTAGACACCGCTGGTGATGACGGTTAATTGCCAAGATTGATTTGCTGGCTTGGGTAAGGAGCGTTCTTGTCAAGCATAAATCACTTGTAAAAGCATAAAGTGTTCCAAACCCAGGTGGGTTGTTACACACGAGAGGGCTTGTCACCTCTGCCCGGCTGCACTCAGTCCCTCCTCCTACAGAAGAAATTCCAGTGGAAGAGGTGGGCAGAATCTCGGGAAAATTGTAGTCAATGAACAAGACTTGTGATGTAGTGGATAGCTTTGTTAAAAAAAAAAAAAAAGTGATATTTAGCGGGAAGAGGGTGAAAAAGCTGTATACTATTTAAGTAAAAAAATTATATTTAATTTATTTAATACTTGTATATCTATAATATTTAATTATATATAATATGTAAATGATATAAAATATATCACTGCAATATTTATGTAATCATGCAATTATAATTATATGTTTATAGTTATAATTTATGTATATGTGAGAGGGAGAGAGAGACTGACTTTTCTTTAAAGGTATCAACTGTACACAAAGCTCTGTTGCATCTTTTTTTAAAAATTGCCACAAATATTATATAATATTATATAAGTTGCAGGTGTACAACAGAGTGAGTCACAACTTAAGGTTCTATTCCATTTACAGTTATTGTAAAATATTGGCTATATTCCCTGTGCTGTACAGTATATCCTTGTAGCTTATTTTATTTTTTAAATTATTTATTTTGGCCACATCACATGGCTTGGCTTGTGGGATCCTGCTTCTCTGATGAGGAATTGAACCCACACCCCCTGCAGCTGAAGCACAGAGTCTTAACCACTGGACTGCCAGGGAAGTCCCCTTGTAGCTTATTTTATGCATAACAGTTTATATCTCTTACTTCCCTCCCCCTATATTACCCCTCCCCCTATATTGCCCCTCCCCCTTCCCGCTCCCCACTAGAGTTGGACTTCTTTTCAGAAACTACCTCCCATGCTTGGAGGCGCTGACAAGGTTGACCAGCAGGCCAGAGATTCAGGGAAGCGGTGATGTTTGTAGTCTTGAACCTAAAGACTAGGTGAGTTAGGTAGAATTTCTGTGCTGTGGTGTTTGAGGCCAAATCCCTTCTTCTTTAGGGGGAACCTCATTCTTTTCCCCTGAAAGCCTTCACCTGATAGGACGAGGCCCACCCACCTGGCGGAGGCTCTCCTGCTTTACATGCAGGCTACTGGTTTCATGGTTCATCTCCTCTGAAAAATCACTTCCTGGCACCATCTAGAGTGGCACTGGACCAAACACTTGAGCGTGGACACGTGAAATGAACCGTCAGGGGCACAGATGTGGGCAAGGCATCCTGTAGGTGATGCGCCGTGGTGTCCAGGAGATGGGTCGGTCTACTACCCACCCTGCACCCTCACTTGTCTCCGTGCTCAGCCTCCTGCACCCATGGGCACCTCGGGACCCAAGGGACCCTCTGCGGGGGTCGTGTCAGAGGTGCCCCAGCTTCGTGCCAGCCTTGAGGGTGACTGCACGGGAAGACCCCTCTGCACCTCTCCCGGGGACAGCTCGTCCTGCTTGTCCTTGGACCCTCCCCTCTTAATGCAGACAGCTGTTTCCTGGGCTGCCCTTGGCTAGAAAAATGGTACCCTCCTACCTCCTCTCCTTGCACCCAAACCAAAGCGAGTCCGCCATCTTGACTCTTGACCTCAGAAGAGATCAGGAGATTAAGATTTGCTCTTAGTGGCAAAGTTAACAGAACCCTCGGGATGCAGGATTAGGCTACGTCCTGTGTCACCAGCCAAGGTGCTTCTTTGGGTACAAGTGTTGCGTGTCCGTGGGTCTTGTGGCTCCGTCCACAAAGGTCCGGCTACAGACCAGGGCTCAGAGTGGACTTGCATAGCATTCCTCACAAGCACACTCTCCTCATGGCTTCCTCTCCCCGCAAGAAGCTTATATCTTATGGGCTTACTTCCTCTGAACGTAGAAAAGTCTCCTTATTTTTCTTGGCTTTCTCTCTTCTCTATTCTTCAGTGGAGTAAATCAGCGAAGTCCACATTTTTATGGTTTGTACCAAGGAACTTTTGCTTTTTTCTTTTTTGGCCACGCCATGTGGCTTGCGGGATCTTAGCTCCCTGGCCAGGGAGCATACTGAGACCACGGCAATGAAAGTGCGAAGTGCTAACCACTGGACCGCCAGTTCCCAAGTAACTTTTGCTTTTGTAAAACAGTGGTTACTGTATGAGTTTCCTGGGGTGGCCATGACAAAGGACCAGAAATTTGGGTACCTTAGAACAACGGAAAGTTATTGTCTCACAGTCCTGGAGACTGGAAGTGCACGGTCAAGGTTGGCTGGTTAGGCAGGGTGGGTCCGTCGTGGAGGCCCTGGGAGGAACCCACCCAGGCTCCGTCTCTTCCAGGCTTCTCTCCAGCTTCTGGAGTTTGCTTTATGGCACGAGTCATATTGGATTGTAGCCCACCCAAACAACCTCATTTTAACTTGATCACCTCTGTAAAGACCCTATTACCAAGGAGGGTCGTATTCTGAGGTTCTGGGGGTTAGGACTCCACAGCATAACCTCTTCTGTTATGGGAAGAGGGGGAAAACAATTCAGCCCACAGCACACACCATTTGTCCTTCTCCAATGGATAGATCCTTAACCTTTTTTTTTTTTTCTTTTTTGAGGTACGCGGGCCTCTCACTGTTGTGGCCTCTCCCATTGCAGAGCACAGGCTCCAGACGCGCAGGCCCAGCGGCCATGGCTCACGGGCCCAGCCGCTCCACGGCATGTGGGATCCTCCCGGACCGGGGCACGAACCCGTGTCCCCTGCCTCGGCAGTCGGACTCCCAACCGCTGCGCCACCAGGGAAGCCCCATCCTTAACCTTTTAAGGCTCACGTTATTTCAGCCTGACAGTAATCGTTGACACGTTATGGGCACGGCCCTGTCTTGTGAAAATAGCTGTCTTGCTTTGA
Organism: Phocoena phocoena; assembly: GCF_963924675.1. NCBI lineage: Eukaryota > Metazoa > Chordata > Mammalia > Artiodactyla > Phocoenidae > Phocoena > Phocoena phocoena. The sequence continues at coordinate 1,363,754 of NC_089240.1, read as the reverse complement.
GTTGCCCAAACTTAACTTTGGGGCAGCTTTTCACTATTTTATTCATAAGTACGTCTTCACATCCTCGTATATTGTTGGTTGTGGCACCTCTGTGGTGACATGTCTTGTTATAAATATGCTGTCCTGCACGAATGTGATTTTCACTGAACATTTAGCACGTTCAGCGTGTGTCCTGGGACCCCTTACAGGCAGCCAGCACCCTTGCCGTGCCTCTGTGACCAACTCTAGCAGGTGTTCGGATGAGGCTGGAATTCACAGGTGGCCCTGCCGCCTCCCGGGCTGTCTCTGCCGACTTCCCTTCGCGGAAGGACAGAGACTCCTCTTAGCTCACTATACTTTCAGAGGTCCTGGTTGGTGGTCTCTCTTTCCATCTTCCTCCGTCACGTTAAACCTAGGACACCAAGGCAGAATGCGAGGCAGTTGTTCGTCTTGTCAAGGGAAAACTTCAGTTTGGAGCTGAGGGATTAATCCTGACGCGCTGGATATGGGTCCTACTTGCAGACTGATCATTACCGGGCTCGGCCAGCATCCAGAACGCGCCAACTGGAAACTAGGTTATGGGTAGTACGTGGAGTTTCCATAATTGTGTTTGCCAGGTGCTCATGTGTTACTGTCTCAGAATTGAACTTTTAAGGGAAGCAGATGGGACTTACTCATAGGAAGTGAGCATCACACAGTTGTCTTACTGGAGTGGGAGTGAGCCATCACACACACACACACACACACACACACACACACACATATGGCATGGTGTCCATCAAGGTAATCAATGAAGAGCTCCTTTCTTATAATAAACTGTCTAGGCCGGTTGGTTTTTTCTGATCTCCAACGGCAAGAGGGGAATAATGTTTTCTATAATACGCCGAAAACACAGACCTCAGATACCCTTAATCATATCCACATTCAGGGTCATGTGTGTTTCACTGGGGTTTTCCTTCACCAAGAAAGCTCCGTGAATTAATGGTTTTCAAGATATTGTCTTAGAAATCCCATAGTCATAGGCACGATTTCTCATGGGATTGAGGGAGTTCAGGAAACGGACTCCTCGTGAGACGCTTAATGCGAAGTGGTTTTCTAGGACAGGTGGGCAGTAGAGAGCAGTGTGCTGAAGGAACCTTGACCACTCGTGTGGAAGTAGTTAAAACATCAAAGCATAGGATGAATATGGTGTAGGTCAAAGATGGTGGAAAGCCAGTGAGGAAAGCCATCTTTAAGATAGGATGGAACACACGCACACACACGTACACGCAAACATATATATACACACACACACATATATATACGTATATGGGTATATGTATGTATATATATATAGACACAAACATGTATATATGAATATGTATACACATATATAGAGACACATGTATATATGAGTATATATATAGACACATAGACACACATACATATATATGAGTATATATAGACATGTATATATATGAGTATATATGTAGACACAGATACATCTATGTACATAGACACATATAGATACATATATGTATATATGAGTATACATATGTGTGATTACACATATGTATACACACATTCATATACATATATGTATATACAAATATATATACACACTCATGCAGTGTGATTGATGGCCATTTCTTGGTGGAGGAGAACACTGTGAAATCACTATGGAATTGATTTTCCATTCTTCTTTGTATTTTTTTACAACCAATATATATTTCTTTTATAATAATGAAAAATTAATATTATCCTTAAAAAGTTCTCCCAAGGTATACCTTTGGTCCTACTGAAGGGGACCAGGACATGCTAGCCCCAAATGTACCTCTTTGTTACATGCGATCTTTCGAGCTAAAGGCAATTGGGAACAAGCAGACCCAGGAAACGCTCTTTACTTCCCTCCGCCACCGCCCCCAACTGTCTAAAAAATAAAGTATCAATTTACTATTTTGTAAAGGAAATTTACATTTATCCAGGGATTTTCCATTTGTAGTAATGTCTCCATTCCAGGGAGAGAGCTACTCCTGGAGATGACTCTTTTCACCCCAGAGACTCTTACTTGCATAACAAGACGGTCCTTATTTATATACACACATTTCTTCCCTTCCCATAACCTGCCTCCTCCACCCAGAATCCCAAAACCCCTTTTCCTTTGTTTACCCTAAGATGGTATATAAGCCTCTATCATCTGGCCACCTCCTTGAATCACATCATTTTGGGAATTCCTCTATGTATGTATGTAATTAAAACTGTTTTCTCTTGTTAAACTGTCCTTTAACAGTTTGACTTGCAGGCCCTGGGACGGAACCTAAGAGGATAGAGGGAAAAGATTTGCCCCCCTACAATACTTTGTTAAAATGTAGGTTTTACGTGTGTATATTTTAAAAAGTAGAAATATGTGGATGTGCATTTATTGTCATAGGCAATAGTAATTTTGTCTTTGATGAGAACTTGAAAACCTCATTTGCTTAGCGGAAATGTATGACCTGCTACATTCCTGGCAGCTTGCTGAGCATGGGGGCACTAGCGGACCATGTGCCCTTAGCACCTGGTCTCGGGTGGCTCAGTGTAACTTCTTCAATGGGTGTAGATCGGCTGTCAGATCGATGCCAGATGCAGACCAAGTACAGTCGTCAGTCTTGTAAATGTCACATACTGTTTATGTGAAACACAGGTATCAAAAAATCCAGTGTCCTCTTCCCACCCAGAAAGCTTCAACTTAGGAATAGAATTTCCCATCTCTAAGTAATGTTTTCCTAGTTTTTAATCAAGAACCCCTTTGAGGATTATCGAGTCTTTGATTCAATACACAAGTTTGCATATGTTGTGTTCAAAATATCATTTTTCACCTTTCCTTCTCTTGTCTGTAAGGTAGAGGAAGTGATGGGGGTCTGAGTATGCCAACTCAAAATATGCCACTATGACATACAGGTTATTTTGAGCTTCTGGAGAAGCAACAGATGCAGAAGGGTGCCTTTCTGGAGCCTCCCTTATCTGACTAAAAGCAGAAACTTGTGAGAAATGAGGACTTCCCAACTCTTTGGGGTTTTCTCTTCTTTTCTATGAAGTTCCCCATACGTGTAAAGTTAGAAGTAAAATTGGTATACTTCTCTCTTTAATCTGACACTTGGTTTAATTTGCAGGCCTCAGGTACGGAACACAAAAGGACGGGAGAAAAATGTTTCCTCCCCGACAAAAAGCCTACCACAAGACTGTCTCTACTTTTGTTTCAGATCGACTTTCAAATTAGTTATGAAGTAGTTACATCAACAGATTATTATTTATTGAAAACAAAGATATATTTTTATGGTTTCCGTTCTACCTTTTGACACCATTCGTTACAAAAGCAACGTATTAAAAATCTCATGTTTCGAATCAAGCCATGCAGACATTTCATGAATTAATTTCTTCTACCTCTGCTTAAGTTTGTGGGTTGATTCTCCCTTTCAGCTGCCTTCTGTCTGTTAAAATTGTAACAGTCTCTTCATTGTTTTAAACACCAAGTGTCTCTGCCATTCCTCCAGGCTTTATTTATAAACTTTCATGGGGAATCATGTCCTCGTGTGTATCGGCTTTGATTCTTTTCCAGTTCTACTGTGGATGTTTATTTATCTTTAAATCCACCAGGGAACCTCTCCTGAAATGACTTGTACTCTTGATTTTTTTTTCCTCCTGTAGAGAAATGTATTGACTTTCCCACCCACATAGTATATTTAGAGAATTTCCGTCCTCTCTTCTCCATGCTACCGTAGGAAACCATAGTTAAATCACTTGTCAGTTTACCCTTGAAGAATGTGCACATTTATGGTTCCCTCTCTTCTTTCTAAATTCGGGATTCCTGTTCCCTCCCAAACAGCCCTGGTAATTCAGGAGCAAACGTGTGCACGTGAGGTCGAAGTGGCCCAATTCCAAGGTGAAAGTTCAGCCTTTCTCTCCCCCCACTTGATAACTCCCTCTTTCCTGGAGGAAACTGGCAAAAACAAGTATCTTGATGATAATTGGGAGGTTGTCGTGGATCAGAGGAGGGCGTCTGTGCTCAGAACCGCGCTATATTTTTGTCTTAATTCCTCCCTCCGACAAAAGATCTGTTTGGAATTCCTTTGGCCGACGCCCTGCGGCAAACTTGTCCGGTGTCACCCTTGGCTGACTTGTTCCGAGTCATCTTTCAGACAAAAGACTCGGGGCTTATGTTCAGCGTAAACTGCATGGACCCGAGGCCAAACCTCCGAGTTTGCCTGTGGCCTCTTGTGACGAGGGGCCGTGTGACGGGCACACGGTGGGGACGTGCTGATGAGGAAGAAAGATGCTACCCAGGAAACAGCAGGAGGCAGGACTCAGTCCGAAAAGGGGTTGATGCGGTTGTCACATAGGAACAGACAAGCGCCCATGTGTGTAATTTATAGAATTGAGGTTTTCCAGAAAGTCTCACTCGGCAACTAAGCCTACGAGGCTCGATTTCCGATACCCTTTCTTGTCCTGTTTTCTGCGTTCTCATATTTCCCTTTTCCTTTTATTATTTGTTTCCCCTTCTGTGCTTTCCTTGGTCACATTTTCTCAGTTCACTTTTCGGAATCATTTAGTCAATTTAGTTCGTTTATTGCAATGTTTTTGTTTGTTTGCGTTGGGTCCTCGTTGCTGCACGCAGGCTTTCTCTAGTTGCAGCGAGCAGGGGCTACTCTTTGTTGCGGTGCACGGGCTTCTCATTGCAGTGGCCTCTCTTGTTGAGAAGCACAGGCTCTAGGGCTTCAGTAGTTGTGGCATGCGGGCTCAGTAGTTGTGGCGCACGGGCTTAGTTGCTCTGCGACATGTGGGATCTTCCCGGACCAGAGCTCAAACCCGTGTCCCCTGCGTTGGCAGGTGGATTCTTAGCCACTGCGCCACCAGGGAAGTCCCCATTTATTGCAATTTTTAATTCCTATTTAGGAAGAGCCTTTGTCCGTTGAATTCCAAAGCGTGTTTTCTCTGCGTTTCCCGCGACGACTCTGATTTCCTTCTTTTCATCTTTGTGTGAAACTCCCACGAGGGTGAATTCCATGGATGGATTTTCTCCCAACTTAGGAGACACCTCTGAGGTTGAAAGAGTGAAAGTAACATAGAATATGGGGCACATCCCACCAGAAGAAGAAACTCAGGTGGGGCTGTATTCATATCCCATAAAACTCGGGAAAAGGAGCTGTGGGCCTGAAGAAAGTGACTAAGCCCTAAGGAATGAGAAACGATGTGTTTTGCCAGAGAGGCATCCCGGCTTGTCAACACGTTGTGCCCCCCATGACGTGATCTGCAACGATAGGAAGCTAAAATGGACAGGCTGCGTCCGAGCGGGACACGCGTCAGGGCCTGTTTCCCAAGCGCTGAGCGTTCGGAGGAGAGCAAAACGCAGTCAGTTCTCAGATGGACACGGTTCTCGTAACGCACTTGAGCTCAGGTGCGTGTGTAGCTGCCCTCAGCCTGTAGCTGGAGAGTGCCGGCCGGGCGAGGGGAGAATCGGGGCCAGACGCCTGCGTTTCACACCGTCTCCCGCTTTGCTTCTGCAGCGGCAGCTACTCGGCGCACGCGGCGTACGCCCAGAGCAAGCTGGCCCTGGTGCTGTTCACCTACCACCTGCAGGCGCTGCTGGAGGCCACGGGCAGCCCCGTGAGCGCCAACGTGGCCGACCCCGGCGTGGTGGACACCGACCTGTATAGACACGTCTTCTGGGGCACACGGCTCATTAAGAAGCTGTTCGGCTGGTACTTATTCAAGGTAAGGCTGCGGTGGTCGGGTGTGTCGCTGTGGCTTGTGTGCTCCGAGCCCACGTGGGCGGAGTTCGGTTTCCCGAAGGGGCTGGGCTTTCTGTACTTGTGCCCGGGGCCGGGGGGGGGGGGGGGGCGGGGGGTGGGGCGGTCCTCAGGACGATGAGAATCCTCGTGGCCTGGGAGCCCGTGGTCCCATTGCCGAGATAAGAAGCACCGAGGCAGAACCCTCCCCTGTGTATCCACGCGGCATTTTTTTGTTCTTGTTGTTGCTGGAAAGGAGAAAAATCGATTTCGGTCAGAGGCCGGCGGCGGGCTTGCATTTGCTCCCAAGGACCCTGGTCATTAGCGAGCGTGTCTGGCTCGGGGCTGATGGGTCTCAGAGGGTCACGTCTTGAAAGAGCAGGGGGCGTCTGGGGTTGTCCTTCTGGGCTCTCCCTGGCCCTGGTTTGCGCGCTCTTGAAGGGCGTTGGAAGCACACCCGTCTGCCTCGAGATGTGAAAGCCGTGTGTCTTCCCCTCCAGCCTCCCTCCGGTTCGGGAATAATCGCGTGTGCTTCCTGCTTGTGTCTGTGCCGCCCTGCGCGCGGTGTCTCCTTGGGCAGCGCTTTGCTTCTCTTTCTATTTTCTGTTGGTGTACAGTTGATGAACCGCGCGGTGTGAGCTTCAGGGGTACAGCACAGCGATTCAGTTACGCGTATACATGTGTCCACTCTCTCAGATCTGTTCCCATTTCGGTTGTTACAGAATATTGAATAGAGTTCCCTGTGCGGCAGGTCCTTGTTGGTTATCCATTCTACCTGTGAGAGTTTGCGTCTGCTAACCGCAAACTCCCAGTCTATCCCTCCCCCCGATCCTTCCCCCCATAACCGTAAGTTTGTTCTCTAAGCCTGTCAGTCTGTTTCTATTTTGTAATTAATTTCATGTGTGTCATCTTTTTTTTGAATATTATCTTAATTTTATTCTTGCAATATCCAGATGAGACAGACCAGTTGTCAGGTATTTTATGGTAACAAATACATTACAAAGCCCAAGCTTTTGAAATAAAGGAAGATGACTTATTAAAACCTTCTAAGTATCCCCGATTTACTGATAACTTTTAATGCAGAAGGCAATGAATAGGGGTCTGACGTGCAACTCATGGTTCAATTGCAAATACCTGGATTAGGTAAGCCATTGTTATTGGTTCCTAACTAAAAAAAAGTTGCAGAATATAAAACATATACACTATTTTCATAGCATCTCATTAAGGCCCATGTTTCTCTATTATTTTTTTTTAATTAATTTATTTATTCTCGGCTATGTTGGGTCTTCGTTTCTGTGCGAGGGCTTTCTCTAGTTCTGGCGAGCGAGGGCCACTCTTCGTCGCGGTGCGCGGGCCTCTCACTGTCGCGGCCTCTTGTTGCGGAGCACAGGCTCCGGACGCGCAGGCTCAGTAGTTGTGGCTCTTCGGCCTAGTTGCTCCGCGGCATGTGGGATCTTCCCAGACCAGGGCTCGAACCCATGTCCCCTGCACTTGTGATATTTTTTTGGATTGCACATATAAGTGATACCACACGGTATTTGTCTCTGTCTGACTTACTTCACTCTGTATGAGAATCTCTCGGTCCATCCATGACGTTATAGGTTATTGTAAGATAGCGAGTAGAGTTCCCTGTGCTCTACAGTAGGGCCTTGTTGGTTCTCTATTTTATATCCAGCCGTGTGGACATGTCAGTCTCAGTCCCATCAAAGGCCGCTTGGAGGACTCATCTGGGTCCCGCTGGACCTCAGCAGACCCCTCTCCACGGGGCATCGGACACCCCGGGCACAGCACAGCCATGGCCGGATGCCGGGGCGAAGGGTGGGCTCTCACGGTACACGTGAACCAGACCACAGGGGGTGAGGCCAGGAAGTAGGAGCTGGGGACACACAGAAGTCTTGGTGACATGTGCCTGCCGCCACGGCCATGGCTCAAATGATGCCGAAGTGAGAAATGATGAATGCCAGGCCCCTCAAATCCCTCCGATTAAAGGTTCCCCGTGTTTCTGTTTTGGTGTCCCTCCTGCCCCGTTTTGCCCACGTAGAGTGAGCCCTGACAATCTAGTATGCAGGGGTCTCTGGGTTGTTTTTTTTTTAACGTTTGACTCCCATTTTTAGTTATTAGGAAATATCATCTATATTCCCGGTGTTGTACACGATATCCTTGGAGCTTATTTCATGCCTAATAATCTGGACCTCTTAATCCTCTCCCCCTACATTGCCGTTTGGGGTATCTCTTTCTTGATCAAACTTCCTTTCTGGTTCAGTTAGGTTGTTATCCGTTTTACCCTGATAAGTGCAATAATCATAAGAAAAATTAACATCCAGTCTGTCGCCCTCTGTGTGAGCTACAAGCTAAAAATAATTCCTTTATATATAGTTAATCCACAAGTAACCCGGTGAGGCCCAGAAAGACTATGGTTGTCGTTATTTTACCGTCCACACTGGAAGCATAGGGATGAAATTACCTACCTGCCCAAGGAGGCCCCGTGCCCCTAGACACATTGGTGTTTCTGTGATTATTTCTTGCTTTTCTTTATAAACATTGTTTTTTTTTTTGTATTTTTTTTGCTTTTTATTGAAGTGTAGTGGATTTACAACGTTGTGTTAGTTTCAGGTGTACAGAAAATGATTCAGTTATATGTATATATTTTATATAGAGAGAGGGAGACATTCTTTTTCAGATTCTTTTCCATTATAGGTTATTACAAGGTAGTGAATATAGTACCCTGTGCTCTACAGTAGGTCCTTGTTGAGTATCTATTTTATATATAGGAGTGTGTATCTGTTAATTCCCAAATCCTAATTTGTCCCCCCCCACCCCCCGCCTTTCCCCCTCGGTAACCATGAGTTTGTTTTCTATGTCTGAGTCTGTTTCATAAATAAGTTCATTTGTATCATTTAAAAAAATTAGTTTCCACATGTAAGTGATATCATATGGTACGTGTCTTTGTCTGCCTTACTTAGTATGATAATCTCTAGTTGCATCCATGTTGCTGCCAATGGCATTATTTCCTTCTTTTTCATGGCTGAGTAGTATTCCATTGTATATATGCACCACATCTTCGTTATCCATGCATCTGTCGATGGACATTTAGGTTGCTCCCATGTCTTGGCTATGGGAACACTGCTGCAGTGAACATTGGGGTGCGTGTGTCTTTTTGAATTAGAGTTTTCTCCAGGTATTTGGGGTTGCTGGATCATATGCTAACTCTATTTTTAGTTTGTGAAGGAGCCTGCATCCTGTTCTCCACAGTGGCTGCACCAGTTTACATTCCCACCAACAGTGCAAGAGGGTTCCCTCTTTTCCACACCCTCTCCAGCATTTATTGTTGGTAGACTTTTTAATGATGGCCATTCTGACGGGTGTGAGGTGATACCTCAGTGTAGTTTTGATGTGCATTTCTCTAATAATTAGCGATGTTGAGCATCTTTTCATGGGCCTGTTGGCCATCTTTGTGTCTTCTTTGGAGACGTGTCTGTTTAGGTCTTTTGAGTGATTATTCTTTTAGGATAAATTTTTAAAAGCGAGTTTGTTTATCTGGAGGCTGTGCACATTTAAAATGTGGTACCCAAATTCCCACAACACATTTCTGCTGATAATTTTCTAGTGTTTTGCCCCTAGACCATTTGTGGTCCCGTTTAACCCTGCATTTTTTTCCCGTTAGCAGTGAGATGGTATGTTTACAGGACAGTGTCTGGCTCCTTGTTAGGGTTACGTCTTTCTTTCCTCTGACCGTCACCTTTCAGTGGGAGGTGCTGATCGGCTTTCACAGTCTTGGCGGGTGGACCATATTCATTTCTTCCTCATCACGGGGTCGCAGAGATTAGAAACAGTGATCGCCAAAGCCCTGGAGGGGAGGGTGGAAGCCATAAATGGCAGTGGTCGCCCTGAGTTCTCCACCTCTGGGCTCTCCTCAGTGCAGCCTTTGGGGCCACCCGTGGAACTCAGATTCTCACAAGTATGAATTAACAGTTACAACCGGGCCCCGGCATCCAGCCAGCACCAGCTGTAATTACATCTTCGTCAGCAGGCCATCAAAACGCACCTCTCCTGAATCACCCGGTTCCCCTTTGTGGTTCCGTTCAAAATCGAATTTCCCTTTGTGCATGTGACAACTTGTGCGAATGGTTGGTTCTTGTCCTGTGGGGGCACTTATCTGTGTGTGTGCGTTGCGGAGGGGAGGTGATGTTGCAGAAAAAGCTTCTCTGTGTATTAGGGACATAATCACTTGTTTCATCTTCCACGATTGGTCCCCAGAATCCTTGTGCCTTCGGTCTTAGAGAAAGTACTTTTTTGCCAGAATGAGTCAGGGGGTTAACATTTTTTTTTCTTGTTGTAAACTGTTGTGTTGTTTAACTTTCATGGTTTCTGGGCTGACGTGATTAGAAATTCCCCTCCAGTATTTTTACCTGTGGCAACAACTGAATCCTTAGCCTAGGTGATGTCCGCAGGGGGTGATGTAGGAGGACCCCAGGTGCTTATTCCTGTTCAAACTGGGGGCCCTGTGTCCAAGGGTCCATCCTTCTCTGCTGACCGCACACCATGAGGATTACTAAAACCGCCAACCGTGACGCTTACTAAAGGGGTTTCCTAGAAACCTACCCTTGCTTCCGTCTGTTCTGAATTTACTTTTATCTACACCATCACTCTCTTGTCCTACCTTTCCTGACTCTGAACTGATTATCTTTCCAGACCACCTTTTAGATGATTTTGCAAATCGAGAAAAACAGCTTGTAGGAGGAGGGGGTCTCCTGTGTAATCATTTGCTCACATATTTTGTACATTTTGGTGGTGTTCATCTTGTCACAACCGATATAATCATCGTAAGAAAACTTAATTTGGGAGGGGGAATTTTTTTTTTATTGGAGTATCGTTGCTTTATAGGATTGGGTTAGTTTATACTATACAGTAAACTGAACCAGCTATACGTGTACATAGATCCCCTCGGTGGGAGGATTTTTGATTTAATTCAGGATTTCAGACAGAGCTGCTGTCTGTCTGAATATGGGTCATCTCTGGTTTTGACCACGTCTTTCTTGTTGCTTGCCATACTGTGGTTTATAATAAGAAATATATGTGCTTGGTCCTTGTCCCCATTTCTGGCACAGAGCTCCTAAAACCCTTGGAGTTTCCCAAGTGTGGAGAGCCTGAAAGGTGTCTCTTCTTATGTTCATGAAGTGTGCCCTTTGGAACTCACTCAAGGATGGTAGCTGGTTGCCAGGGAAACCAACCAGCGACTGAAGGGTTGGAATTTTCATTCCCACCCCCTGACGTCTTGGGAGGGGGAGAGGGGCTGGGGGTTGAATCCATCACCAATGGCCAATAATTTAATCAATGGTGCCTGTGTCATGAAGCCTCCATAAAACCCCCAAAGGTGAGGTTCAAATAGTTTCCTAGTTCGTGAACACGTGGAGGTACCAGGAAAGTGACAGCCTGGGGAGGGTTTGGGGGTCCCCTGCCCCCTCCCCAGATCTCACCCTCTGCATCTGTCCCATCTGGCTTTTCCTGAGTTATCTGCTATTATAATAAACCGGTGATCTAGTGAGTAAATATCTCCTGACTTCTGCGAGCCATTCTAGCAAATTAACTGAACCCCAGGAGGGGTCATGGCAACCTTCCATCTATAGCTGGCACAGGTGACCACCTGGCGTCGGAACTGTGGTAGACGGAGGGGTAGTCCTGGGGGACTGAGCCCTTCACCTGTGGGGTCCGAGGCTACCTCCAGGTAGATGTGTCAGAATGGAGTTGAATCGAAGGACACCCAGCTGGAGTCGCAGAATTGCTTGTTGGTCTTGGAAAAGCCACAGTTGGGAACTGGTGATCAAAATCTTAGAGCTTTTCAGAGGTGCCTTATTAATTCTCCATAAATGCCCATATATTTATTGCATTTATTCCTAATTATTTCATGAAATGCTGATGTTTGTTTTGGTTCTGAATAGGGTTTATTAAAAATATTACAAACTCTGAACACAACAGAATAAAATATTTAAAAGTCAATAATAAATGAGCACACGTCATCACAGCATCTGCCATGCCCTGCTTTTCTCCAGATGCACATTGCTTCCTCCCCCGAGACGTAACCCCTATCCCAGGTGTGGTGTTACCCATTCTCCTGTTTCTCATTACATGGGTGTGTCTCTGAAATTTAATTTTGCATTTTTTCATCCTGACATAAGTAGAGTAATGTCTGTGATTTACTTTCTTTGCACCATAAATTTGTTTCCTGGGGTCGTTATAATAAATGACCACAAATCAGATGGGTTAAAACCACAGATATCCATCCTCCCCCAGTCCCGGAGACCAGACGTCTGAGGTCAAGGTGTCCCAGGGCTGTGCTCCCTCCAGAGGCTCCAGGGGAGGGTCCTTGCTGCCTCTTCCAGCTTCTGGGGGCTCCAGGCGTCCCTGGGCTCGTGGCCGCGTCCCTCCCATCTCTGCCTCTTGTCTTCACGTGGCTTCTCCTCTGTGTCTGGGTCTCTCCTGTCTCTTAGAAGGACCCTTGGATGTAGGGCCACCTCATCCAGGAGGACTACATCTCAGAACCTTCATGGCTGCAAAGACCGCATTTCCAAATACAGTCCTGTTCGGGGACTAGGGCTTCAACATGTCTTTTGAGGGGTCACAGTTTACCCCAAAGCACTTAGTATTTAATGTCGGCGATCTGCCAATGTTGATGCATGTAGAGGTAGGTTATTGCTTTCCATCCCTGTGAAGTCGTCCGCCTGCACATACATCATGGTTCAGATTCATTCTCAGGGTCAAGGACACTTGGGTTCTTTCCGGTTCTTTCCTGTTACCGCAGCTTTGCCGTGAAGGGTCCTCCACGGATCGCCCCATCTCACTTTCTCTAGGGAATATCACAGGCAGTGACATTTTAAGGCTAGAAGGTTCTCACATGTTCCCGTTTCCTGGGAATTCCATTTGGTTTTCCCAGTGCACAGTCCAGGTACTGAGAATTCCCAGTGGTTTACATCTTCATCATATGCGTTAAGTGCTGGATTTTTCAGTCTTTGCCAGCTTGGGTCCACTGCCGAGCTCTTCAGTCCTGGAGCAGGAAATGGCATTTGCTGTGTTTTAATTTGCATTTGCATTTTCCGCAGTATCCTTGTGGTTGAACGGTATCCGTGGGATTATTTGGCATCTGGACGCTGGCTTCTGGGAAATGCCTTTTCCCCGTTTTTCTAGGGGGTGTTTAGCCTTTGTGTTTTGGATTCATCTCTGTTCTTTATTCTGGCTGTTGATTTGTATCGGTTATGTATGTTGCCGATACATTTTCCTTTGTATTTTCTGCTTCAAGAACATACAAGAAAGTAATATTGTATGGTTATAACCAAAGATATTGGAACATAGGAGAAAAATATTTTGAAAATGGAGAAACAAAAAATAGATACATGTATATCTGTATGTCTGCACACACGTACATATACATGCATGCCTATATATGGAGTGTGTGGCATAAATCATTTGTGGAATGCATATTGATTTATAACTTCCTAGATGCACAGTTATATGGAAGATTATTTATTCAAGGGACATGATTCCTTCCCAAGTAATTTTGATATATTAAGAAATACTGGGCTTCCCTGGTGGCGCAGTGGTTCAGAATCTGCCTGGCAATGCAGGGGACACGGGTTCGAGCCCTGGTCTGGGAAGATCCCACAGACCGCGGAGCAACTAAGCCCGTGCACCACAACTACTGAGCCTGTGCTCTAGAGCCCGCGAGCCACAACTACTGAGCCCGCGTGCCATAGCCACTGAAGCCCATGCGCCTAGAGCCCGTGCTCCACAACAAGAGAGGCCACTGCAATGAGAAGCCCGTGTACCGCAAAGAAGGGTAGCCCCCGCTCGCCGCAACTAGAGGAAGCCCGCGTGCAGCGACAAAGACTCAACGCAGCCAAAAATGAATGAATGAATGAATGAATTTATAAAGAAAAAGAAATACTGAGTTCCAAAATTTCTATCCCATTATCAGAAGAATCCCATCATAACGGCCTCACTGATAACCGTGTTCAGTATGTGCTGAGCCTGTACTGACTGTGGTGATGGCTTTGTGATTCATTGTATGTGGGAACACGGAAATATAATTTCAAAATACAGGAAAACAACGTTAAAGAAAATACATGTCTGTTTCATTTTTAAAAAACAACAAAAAAAGAATAGAAAAAACGTGATTTTTACCAACTCCATCCCTGACATCTTCTACTTTCTAATAGATTTTCAGTCTCAATTTTTTTTTTAGCCAGATGCTTATTTAATCTGCATATATGGATCAAACTGTCTCCTTTGACTGTGTGCTGCTTTTGAAAATGTCCCCATCTACTCTCTAGGCAATTAAATAGTAGCTCATGTATAATTTGTCCTGGTAGCTAATTTGTTATTTTGAAGGGAAAACATCTAATGTTTCTCTCTGAAGAATACTTATACCTATTATCATTTGTATATTATACTTTATCATATGCTATGTTGTATATCATTCCTATCTTACTTTTTTTTTTTAGAAATTTATATATTTATTTTTGGCTGCGTTGGGTCTCTGTTGCTGTGTGTGGGCTTTCTCTTAGTTGCGGCGAGCGGGGTCTGCTCTTCGTTGTGGTACCGGGTTTCTCATTGCGGTTGTTTCTCTTGTTGCAGAGCTTGGGCTCTAGGCACACGGGCTTCAGTAGTTGTGGCGCACGGGCTCAATAGTTGCGGCGCACGGGCTTAGTTGCTCCACGGCATGTGGGATCTTCCCGGACCAGGGCTCGAACCCGTGTCCCCTGCATTGGCAGGCAGATTCATAACCACTGCGCCACCAGGGAAGTCCTCCTATCTTACTTTTTAAAAAATAAAGTATCAGTTTAATTTTATAAAAACCTGACCTGCGGGGCACAGGGTTAGGCAACTGTGGGTTGGCTGCATGGTTTTGAGAATAAAGTTTTATTGGCACACGTGGCTGCTTTCATGTTACAGAGGCAGAGTTGAGTAGTTACAACAGAAACGGGAAAGCCCACAGAAGTCACAAGTATTTCTTACCTGGCCGTTTGCAGACAAAGCTGGCTGGCTCTGACCTAGAGAGAGGACTGCATTTTAGTTTCCTTTCCTCCCTGTTGTGGGTAGTGTGGATCAGTACATTCCCTAGAAGGGGTGGTCTTTATTTCTCGAATGATTCTGACCGTCGTGGAGCCTTATTCTGTGGGATTCTGTTCCCCAACGACTTCACTGAGCACTTGCTTATTGATATTTATCCTGGAGCTGGAGATCCCCTTTCTGTGCTGTTTTTTGACAAGTGTGGATGGTAAAGTTTTGATGCTTTGTTTAAAAAAAAAAAAAAAAGAAAGAATTAAGAAGCTTTCTAGTTCCTGCCCTTTGGCTTCACAATATAATTGTCATGAGAAGGGGAACGATTCCCTTTGAAAACTCTCAGGGTTTGGGAGTTTTCAGAAAAGGAATTCTAAGTCAGCTTTCAAAATGCCTTCCATGCTTATTGCTTGGTCGAGGGTTTCTTCCTCTTCTGTGGTTAGTTCTGGCAGCGTCCTCCAATCGATAGAATCGTCTGTTTCCAGTGTTAGACTTGATGTGTTTTTACTAAATCTTTCTCCTCCAGCTCAGGAATGCTCCTGCTTCCAGTTGAATGAAGTCAGCTGCTCCCCTGGGCTCCGTTTAGACCTTCATTAACTCTTTTCAGTTTGCTTTTTGTCAGCTCACCTTTTAGTCTCTCAATTCTCAAGCAAAGGATTTTCAGATTTTTCAAATTTTAAGTTCTTTCGCGAGCAAAACATCCACGCTTAGACATACTCCCTATTCCACCAGGACTCCCTCTACATCCCGAGATACTCCCTATTCCTCCAGGACTCCCTCTACATCCCGAGATACTCCCTATTCCTCCAGGACTCCCTCTACATCCCGAGATACTCCCTATTCCTCCAGGACTCCCTCTGCATCCCGAGATACTCCCTATTCCTCCAGGACTCCCTCTACATCCCGAGATACTCCCTATTCCTCCAGGATTCCCTCTACATCCCGAGATACTCCCTATTCCTCCAGGACTCCCTCTGCATCCCGAGATACTCCCTATTCCTCCAGGACTCCCTCTGCATCCCGAGATACTCCCTATTCCTCCAGGACTCCCTCTACATCCCGAGATACTCCCTATTCCACCAGGACTCCCTCTACATCCCGAGATACTCCCTATTCCTCCAGGACTCCCTCTACATCCCGAGATACTCCCTATTCCTCCAGGACTCCCTGTACATCCCGAGATACTCCCTGTTCCTCCAGGACTCCCTCTACATCCCGAGATACTCCCTGTTCCTCCAGGACTCCCTCTACATCCCGAGATACTCCCTGTTCCTCCAGGACTCCCTCTACATCCCGAGATACTCCCTGTTCCTCCAGGACTCCCTCTACATCCCGAGATACTCCCTGTTCCTCCAGGACTCCCTCTACATCCCGAGATACTCCCTGTTCCTCCAGGACTCCCTCTACATCCCGAGATACTCCCTATTCCTCCAGGACTCCCTCTACATCCCGAGATACTCCCTGTTCCTCCAGGACTCCCTCTACATCCCGAGATACTCCCTGTTCCTCCAGGACTCCCTCTACATCCCGAGATACTCCCTGTTCCTCCAGGACTCCCTCTACATCCCGAGATACTCCCTATTCCTCCAGGACTCCCTCTACATCCCGAGATACTCCCTGTTCCTCCAGGACTCCCTCTACATCCCGAGATACTCCCTGTTCCTCCAGGACTCCCTCTACATCCCGAGATACTCCCTATTCCTCCAGGACTCCCTCTACATCCCGAGATACTCCCTATGTGGTGTTCTTTCTTCGTGGTCCAACATTGAGGTGAAACTTTCACCTACGAATCATTTTCTAAAGATCTTTTGATCATCACATGCACATTTGGATTTAAAATGTGCAACCACAGGGCACTGAGTATTGGTGCTTTTATATATAAGAGAGGAAGTTATGGAAAC
Organism: Phocoena phocoena; assembly: GCF_963924675.1. Lineage (NCBI taxonomy): Eukaryota > Metazoa > Chordata > Mammalia > Artiodactyla > Phocoenidae > Phocoena > Phocoena phocoena. The sequence goes on along the minus strand of NC_089240.1, from coordinate 1,347,076 downwards.
TGTAGAATTACATAGTGGAAGCCTATTTGTTACCATGGTAATAAAGCAAAAGTGATGTGAGTTGTAAAAAGAAAAAAGTTGTAGGACAGTGACAGGCTCTGATGTCACCTTTATAATGATGATTGTATGTCATCATTATACATATTATTTCGTTACACGTACGTGTGCGTGCATGCATTGTGTGAAGTCTTCAAGGATGTGCCCTCAGTCCCTGGGGGGCCGGGGGGGGGAGTCTAGAGGATTTGTGTCTTTATGTCCCTTTATGTCATTTAATGGCATTCTTTTCTATCACGCCGAAACCTCTATTCTACACCTTATCAAAAGCCGTGGACTTGATTCCAAATTCAGAGCCGGTCCCCTGGGTAAACCAGTTAGTACCTTGAAAAAACCCAGCGGGTTGATAATTCATAAAGATAAGAGGCTTAATTGGTTCTTTCTACAAGCAAATCAAGACCATTCCATTTGTCTGTGCGGTAGGGTCAGGGAAGGTCTTCAGAGGGAGTGAGTGCCCTTCAGGCATCTAGGAAGCAGTTAGTAGCGTCATAAATCAAATCTAGCTCCGATACAGAAAACCTGCATCTCCCAGAGGCCGTCGGGCCCTTGCATTTGGGGGGTGTCATCCTGGCTGCCTCCCCCCACCCCCTCAAGGTCAACGCGTACCACGAAAAAGCACGATTTTCGATGCTGACTACATCTGGTCCCCTGGTCGGGGCTCCTGTCCAATAAGCCCTTTGAAATTCCCTTTATCAGGTCTCCAATTACAAACGATCACGTCTCCCCTGTGGAGTGTGCCCTTGTCAGAATAACATATATGGCCGGCCGTGGTTGGTTCCCTTCACCATGCATCTAAATCTGTCCAGTGAAGACAGGAGATCAGAAAGTCTGGTTCTCGGATGGATGCGCTCAGCGGCTGAGAGGCCTGATTCAGCACCTCAGGGACACACGTCAGGGAGCCTTCTCTCTCACCTCTGCGTCCTGAGCTGCTCCGTTGTCGGGGACCAAGCATCCAAGTGCAATCACGCTGTCCCAGCAGCTTAAGACATGTGACACCCCCAGTTGACATTCCATCATGTCATAGGGACCCGCCATCCATGACTCCTGGCTCCTTGGAGGTCAGCCTCTCGCCGGAGATGCTGGGTGACCCAGGGGAAGCCCAAGGTCATCACAGGGGTCCTCATAAGAGAGGTTAGGGGGCTGAGGGTCAGAGAGGGAGAAGTGACGGCAGAAGCAGAGGTCATGGCTTCCTGGTTTTGAAGGTGGAACAGAGGACCACGGGCCAGGGGATGCAGTGGCCTCTCAGAGCTGAAAGAGGCAAGGAAACAGACTCTCCCCACGACACCTCCAGAATGAATACAGCGCTGCCCACACCTGGATTTTCGCCCAGATTCACTGTGTGCTTCTGACCTCTTAGAATTTGAAGAAGATGATACCTGTGTGCTGTTCTGAGCCACCGATTTTGTGATAATTCACAAGAGCCCCCAGAGGAAATTCATACGCTCTCCTCTCTCCTTAGATCTCAAGTGTCCAGACCATCACCTTGTGGCTTTTTAAGCTCATTGGCTTCAGATCCTGCCGTTCTGGGGCACGTTGATAAGACTCACCTCTCAGGTGGGTGCCTGCATCACCTACTTGTGCCGGGTGCTGCCCCGGACACCACGAGGGAATCCTTCTTGAAGCATCAGCCCCTCCCATCCTGACGCTGCCTTTGACACACGTCTTAGAAATACCCGGATGGCGCCCACGACATGCTGGATGTCGCACAGCACTTCGTAAACATCGGCGTATTTAATCTGTATTCCAAGACCATGGGGCGGGCACGAATACTGCCCCCAGTTTACCGAGGGGAACGTGGAGGGATTTTTTTTTTAACATTAGAAACGATTCGGTTTTATTAATGAACATATATTAAAATTCACAGTTTATAGTATAGTCTAAATAAAATCTTTCAAAAATCCACTGTAGGATCCTTGATCGAAGCAAAGGTGACAGGCATTGAAGAAACATCCTTCTCCTTCCGATACCGTGATCTGAGGATGGTGCATGTCACGTGCCAGGCATGATGGAGTGTGTTTCCTGGGTGCCGTGTGCTGGGAAATGTATATCGGGTTCTGAATAGACAGCAAGTTGCTCTAAGTGCTCCCTCTGGGATAAATAACACCTCCCATTTTCTATACACCTTAGGAAAAAAAAAAAAAGGTCAGATCACCTCAGATGGGATTCCCTAGGAGGCATGGAGCAGGGAGTTAGGGTGTGATGCCCTTCAGAATCGTGACATCTCTCTGCACAGAGCTGTGAAGACAGTTAATAGGGCATCGGGAGGTATGTCCCAACGTTGTCCCAGGCAGTGGGTACTACTGCTTCCTCAGTAATCTTCATGAGTGCTGAAAGGAGGAGGACGGTGTCAGTGATCTGCCCTTGCAGTGCACGCAGGACACAAAAGGTGCAGCCCTTGGAGGGGGTTGAAGGCCGGGCTAAGGTCCAAGGAGCCTGAACCAGGCTGGGACCATCAGTGATGCAGAAATAGCTCAAGATGAGGGTGGCCATACTGTCATTTCTCCCTTGTCTGCTGGGTCCCTCATCAGAACCTCAGATCCCCACAAATGGTGTGAGCTACCCCCATCTCCATTCTCCCCAGGACAACTGGTCCCAGCCCCAATGAGTGTCTTAGACGTTGGGTCTGGACCTCCTCCCAGGACGCCCGATAATGGATGTCAATAGTGGTGTTATTACAGATGGCCAGTAGGCACACACGAAAAGATGCTCAACATCACTAATTATTAGAGAAATGCAAATCGAAACTACAACGAGGTATCACCTCACACTGGTCAGAACGGCCATCGTTAAAAAGTCTACAAATAACTAATGCTGGAGAGGGTGTGGAGAAAAGGGAGCCCTCCTACGCTGTTGGGGGGAATGTAAGTTGGTGCAGCCACTATGGAAAATAGTATGGAGGTTCCTTAAAAAAGTAAAAATAGAACTGCCATATGATCCAGCAATCCCACTCCTGGACATATATCCAGACAAAACTCTAATTCAAAAAGATACGTGCACCCCAGTGTTCATAGCAGCACTGTTTATAATAGCCAAGACATGGAAACAACCTAAGTGTCCATCAACAGATGAATGGGTAAAGAAGATGTGGTACATGTATACAATGGAATACTTCTCAGCCATAAAAAAGAACAGAATAATGCCACTTGCAGCAACATGGATGGACCTGGAGATGATCCTACTAAGTGAAGTAAGTCACACAGAGAAAGACAGATACCATGTTATCTCACTTACATGTGGAATCTAAAATATGGCACAAATGAACTTATCTACCAAACAGAAACAGACTCACAGACATAGAGAACACAGTTGTGGTTGCCAAGGGGGAGGGGAGATGGGGGAGGGATGGAGTGGGAGTTTGGGATTAGCAGATACAGACTATTACATATAGAGTGGATAAACAACAAGGTCCTACTGTAGAGCACAGGGAACTCTATTCTCTATCCTGTGATAAACCATCATGGAAAAGAATATGAAAAAAGAAAGTGTCTCTGTGTGTACAACTGAGTCTCTTTGCTGTGGAGCAGAAATTAGCACAACATTGTAAATCAGCTATACTTCAAAAAACACCCCCCAGAACAGCGATGTTGTAGGATCAGATGCATCCAGCCTACAGAGCAGCCCGTGGACTGGAGGGCACGGTGGGATGGACCTGGGGTCTGGTTAGAGGCCGGTGCAGAGGGGCAGAAGGAGTTCGTTTGGAAAATGATTCTAGAGACCAAGTCACGCAGTCTTGACTGCTTGCCCGTGGAAAGTGAACCAAGAAAGACTCGGGTCATTTGGGGTTTCTGACTCAGGGAAGTCGGGGTGCATGGTGGTGGCTGTCCAGGAAACGGGGGAACTGGCAGGTGGGGATGGAAGGATGATTGACCCTGAGGTGTGTCTGTAGGGTCTCTACCTCTGGATGCCAGCTGCGCTGCTCTGAGCGTCTGTGTGCAGAGGTGCAGATGGAATTCGTGGTTGCAAACATGCAGGCAGGAAGGGAGGTGACCCACGAGGCCGTGGGTCTGGGTGACGCACCCATCATGACTGATGAGGAAGGTGGGGAGGGTTGGAGTCTCTGGAAGAAGCAAGACCTGGCCATTCCGTGCAGCACCTCCCCTCCGTCCCCTCTGCCCCTCATTTTCGTAATTTGTTAATTCTGGATAATACCATCTCCTGAGACTGTTGTGAGAATTGCTGACGTAATACATGGGAAGGCATTTGCCACACTGTAAAGCCCTGGATAACTAGTTATAAGGCATTCGTGTTCCCCTCTCACCGCACACAGCTCGCGGCTCTGTTATGCAGTGTGAACTCCACCCTCTGCTCTCTTTCCTTTGCTTTATTTTATTTTATTTATTTAGTTTTTGTGCGCTTGTACCCAGCCCTCGACCCATCACCTCTGCTGGTTTTCCGCTCCAGGGGCGCGGGGGCTCTTATCTAAATGATCTCTCTTGGCTTTTTGGCTTCATGCAGAGAAAAACCTCAGCTGTAAATACGCGGTGCTCTCCCCAGCCCTGTGCCCCGGCCCCCCCGGCATGCGTCTGTCCTTCAGGGATTCCGAAGCCTCTGATAAAAGCCACCATGTTTCCTACCGGGGTTTGGCTTCACATTTGAGACATCTCTGCTTTCTTACAAGTCTCCAAGAGGATCTTAGGGTTTTTTTTTTTTTTTAAGCTGCAGGTAGAATGGGAGATGTTATTTATCCCAGGGGGACCACTGTTTAGAGCATCTTGTTATCTATTCAGAATCGGACTCTCACTTCCCAGCCCATGGCACCCAGGAAACACACTTCATCATGCTTGGAAGAGCTCCTATCAATGACAAGTGAACAGGGACAGATAATCCAGTTGTACTGGGAGCTGCAGCAGGTGTACCTGGGAGGTACAGCCTTCATTTTAAAAATTGTAGGAGGTACCGTCCTCAGATCACGGTATCATCAGAACAAGGATGTTTCCTGAATGCTTGTCATCTTTATTTTGATCAAGGATCCTACAGCGGATTTTTGAAATGCATTATTTAGACTATGAACTGTGAATTTAATATGTGTTCATTCATAAAACTGAATCGTTTTTAATACGTTAAAAAAATCCCTGCATGTCCTCCTCTGTAAATTAGAGGGTGTATTTGTGTGCACGCCGTGGTGTTGGAATACAGATTAAATGTGCCAACATTTACAAAGTGTTTTCCAATATCCAGCACGGCCTCGGTGCCACGTGGATGTTTCTGAGACGTGTTTCGAAGGCATCATTAGGAATGGGGGTGGGGGGATGCTTCGGAAGGATTCCCTCGTGGTGTTCAGGGCAGCGCCTGGCACACGTAGGTGCTGCAGGAGTTTCTGCTGCTCCCACCGAAGCTGCTTGGACCAGTACCATGACCTCTTTTGTCTGCTGGGTTCTAGCTCAGAAGGATTTGGGGAAAGGTGTGCTGGTTATTTCCTCTTCATGCTTTTTGGATAACCTGAAGACATCCTCGTTTAAATACGGAGTTGGGACATGTAGTCATCAGCTCAGGCTGCCCCAGTAGAACACTGCAGACTGGGCAGCTTCAACAACAGACATTTGTTTCTCCAGGTTTCGGAGGCTGGGAGTCTGAGATTACGGTGTGGACAGATTAGTCCCTGGCGAGGCTGTCTTCCTGGCTTACAGATGCCGCCTTCTTGCCGTGTCCTCACGTGGTGGAGAGGGAGCTCTGGGGCATCTTCCTCTCTTTTAAGGACACTAATCCCATCCTGGGGGCCCCACCCTCATGACCTCATCTAACCCTAATCCCCTCCCAAAGGCTCCATCTCCTAATAGCACCCTGTCGGGGATCAGAGCTTCAGTGTATGAACTCGGGGGTCACGCACATTCCGTCCATAGCAGGACGTATGCATTCACTGGACACCTGTTTAAGAAGCATCTCCCACCCGCCATGGACGTTGCTGGTCTCAGGTCCACATGGCAGAACCTGAGCATCGGGGGCCAGACACCCACACAAACACCTGGCATCTGGGTGAGGAAGCTGAGGCTAACGGAGAGTGGGTGGCTTCAGCAAGGTCTCCTGGGTCATGAGAGGTGATGCAGAAATTGAACCCTGGTCCTGGGACCCGCAATTCTTTGGTGCCACTCCCTCCTCCAGAGGATGTAGCTAAATGTCCCAAAGTTAAAGTTGGGCGTGGGAGGGAGTGTGTGTTGTACATGTGACCGAGTGTATGTGTGTGCCTGCTTATACACACGTGTGCTTCTCAGCGTCTACCAGACGTCCTTCCTTGCCCTCAGGCACGATGTGTCATCACCCTGATGGGTGAGGGCTAGGACGGTGACATCGGATGTCGGGAAGAAGAAATGCATAAAGCCGTCCATTTCGTGAGCTGTCAAAACATTTAGGAATTAAAAAGTACAAATGAAATCTCATTTCTTCTATCTTTGTCATCTGCCCAGGGCTTGGAAATGTTCTGCAAATGCTCGGGGGTGGCTGTTTTTAGCCCAGCATCTATCATGTGTTTAAGTGGGATAAGAGGATGAGATTAATTCTCCGTGAGATGCGTGAGCACGAAGAACAGCTCTTTTTTTTTTTTTCCTGTCCTTTTCTATGTCAGAGAACTACCTGGCTGGGCAGGGCCACCCTGGGTGAGTGTGTGTACATGCATGTAAGTGTATTTGTGTGCATGGGTGTATGTGTGAATATGTGCATGAGGGTATGTGTGTGTATGGGTGTAAATGTGTGAGTGCGTGTGACTCTGTGTGCACGGGGGTATATGTCTGTGCTTCGAAGTCCCTTTCCTTCAGAAACTGGATGATCAACAGATTGCCATTGCAATCCCGTCTCCTGACAGTAGCTGAATTTTGGGCACAGTGCTGTGTCCTTTGGGCATCCCAAGCTCGTGTCCAGCACACCACAGGCAGTATCTTCTAAAACTGCCCTCCTTGTATTTTAGTTGGACATGCTGATCACAAGCACTGTTACCCAGACAAGAGGACTTTCAACCTGTGGGGGAAATGGACCCCCAGATAAGGCCCGCTGGAGGACCCAAAAGAAGCAGCCTCTAAAGAGAGGGCTGGACACATCGTAGGGAAATCCCAGGAGCGGGGGAGCCTTCGGCTGCAACAAAGCAGGTGTTTCTGATGAAGGTGACTCACTCTGGGGGTGAAACACGGCAGGGGGTTTCTGAATCCTCGGCCTGGAGAACGGTTGACTTACGAAACAAGCTCGTCCCAGGAGCTGATTGAAGGATCTGTTTGCCAAGGAGGTGTAAATCCATCCTAACAAGAACGTCTCAGACACCACTAAAGGGAAAACCAGTTCCTCTGTCTTGTAATAACGTATAATGGAAAATCATCTGGAAAATGTGTGTGTGGGACCCTCCCAGCTCTCACCCTGCGGCCCACGCTCTTCTTGTGGCTGTGCCTGATCTGGATTTTATCACAAAAGTGGAATCACAAGGAGATGCCGTCTTGGATTCTGTGAGTCGTTCTTGGAAATCCTCAACCCTGCGGGGGTCCTGGGTACCCCAGTACCTATAGTCAGTGGGTCCGGAGTGCAGGAGGACCCCAGAGACGTGTGGTGAGCGCAGTTAAGGAGAACCGAGGCCATAAACATGCAGAGACTTTGCCACCTCTGGGTGGACAGCACCAGAATCGAATCACAGGACGCCCAGTTGAGGTGGAAACAGAACACTGGTCACAGCCACTGCCCCAGGAAGACAGGTAAATCCAACATCCATTCCCAGAAAACAGACTCAGGGCACGTGCGACATGCAGGCAGTGTCTCCTATTTAAAATGAGTAAATCCTTTTTTTTTGGAGGATTTTTTGTTTAATCCATCTGAAAAGAATGGCATATACAGAAAAACAGATGTGAGAAAGCATCGGATCAACACTGACGAATTGACAAGGATGAGACTTGGGGCTGGTGGGATAGGTGACCTAAGCGTTTCTAAAAGTTGGAAACTGCAACTAAAATAAGATGAAAAAACCCCTATCAACACTTGGGGAAAAAAAACCCAAAACACTTAGGAGCCTTCACAAGACTGCGTGTCAAATCAATATGCTTTATACTTTATAACTGACACATAACATTGTATAACTTTATCTCCGTAAAAAAGTAGTAGAATCCTGTCTAAAGGAGCTCGTTGCTCCAGTGAAATGAATGTTTTTTCCTGAAGGGGCATGACCCCTGACCCCTCCTGACCCCGTGGCCACCCCTTCCCACCCCGTCCCAGCACATGAGAACACAGGCTTTCCAATAATGCATGTTCCTCTCTGCGGACTTTCTTGCAAACCTTCAAGCTCCTCCTGGGAGACGCCCATATGTTTCAGATTGTCTTCGTCAACTTGTGTCTTGACCGTAGGGTCCCAGGATCTTGCTTCCTTGAGTATGGGACCTGGTAACATCAAAGGAACAGTCCACCTGGCTGCCCTCAGCAGTTTCCCATCTTTGCCATGTCCAGTGTTTTTGGCAGGTGGGTACACAGCCCTCTTGGGAGATCACACGGGGAGGTGTTGGTCTTCCAGACAGTACCTTCAAAGTCACAGCTTCTCTGCCAGTCAGATGGCTCCGTGGAGTAAAGGAAGCTTTGCCCTGCACTTCTCTTTTTAACCTTCTCCAGCCCGATGATAAGTGCCGGGGGACATTTGTCATCACGACTTCAGAGGTAGCCCTTTTGAGCACGTCTGAATCCAGAAAAATGTGACCGTGGGGTTGTTTCCTGGCCTGGGTGTGTACCTGAGGGTCCTACAATGGTACACTCTTAGAGGCACGCGAGAAGGACCAGGGCTAGGCGTGTTGAGCGGGTTTCCGAAAGTGTGTTACATGCGATGAGCTCCTGAAAAGTCATTGTCACGACAGTAAGATGAGGGAGGTCTGTAGGTTTCTGGATATTGAATCGTAGCCCCAGAGCCCCTCACTTACCACAAGGTCTAATCCCTTGAACTTCTCTGCCTCGTTCTTTTAATCCACCGGTTCTTTTTTTTTTTTTTTTTTTTGCAGTTTTTAAAAAATTATAGTTGATTTACAATGTTTTAGGTGTACAGAAAAGTGATTCAGCTTTATATATATATATGTATATTCTTTTTCTGATTCTTTTCCGTTACAGGTTCTTACAAGATTTTGAATATAGTTCCCTGTGCTGTACAGTAGGACCTTTACATATAATAGTGTGTGTCTGTTAGTCCCAAACTCCTAATTTATCCCTGCCCCCGTTTCCCCTTTGGTATCTGTAGCTCTGTTTTCTGTTTGTGAATCTGTTTGTGTTTCATAAATAAGTTCTTTTGTGTTACTTTTTAGACTCTGCATGTAAGTGATGTCATATGGTATTTGTCTTTGACTTACTTCACTTAGTACGATAATCTCTAGGTCCATCCATGTTGCTGCAAATGGCATTATGTCATTCTTTTCCATGGCTGAGTAATACTCTATAACACACGCGCACACACACACACACACACACACACACACACAGAGTTATATATATACACTCCACCACCCCACGTCTTCTTCTAATCCACTGACTATGCCCAGGGACCAGCTCCCAACCCAAAACAAAGGGTGTCTGGCGTTCAAACCTTCCTCCTTCCCTCCTACTGCCCGAGGTCCACTTTTCTCAATCTCTTCTCAGCCTTTCAAGCTTTTTCTTGAACTTCCAGTTCTCCTGCTGTAACTCTCCTCACTGCATGGAAACCGGGAACCTTTCTGCTGTCTCGACGTTTCCACCTCAAATTGCTAAATGTCGTGCGTTCAACACAGAGGCGGGACAGTCATCTGCTCTGAGCCAATGAGTAAGCATTTCAGCTTCATCAGGCGTTGGCCATACCGCAGAAATGAACACCATGTTGTAAACAACTCTACTTCAATAAAAATAAACTTTTTAAAAGAGAGTTGGAGACCTGAGTATTTACACTGGGGTCTTCATATGCATCTATTGAAAGGGACTAACCCAGTGTGGAAGTACAACCCACTTGGGTGCACCTTCCTGCACCCATGGAGGCTGGGCTGCCCCACCCTGTCCGGCCGGCTTTGTGTCTGAGTCCATGGAAGAAGGTCGGAGGTGCTGTGTCTCACCCACAGTGTCTGTGAGCATGGAGACCCCCGTGTCTCTGCTCTGAAAATTGACTTCTGTTCTTCTTTCCTTCTCCCTGTAGACCCCGGATGAGGGAGCCTGGACCTCCGTCTACGCGGCGGTCACCCCAGCGCTGGAAGGCCGTGGCGGCTGCTATCTTTACAACGAGAAAGAGACCAAGTCTCTGGCGGTCACGTACGACCTGAAGCTTCAGCGACAGCTGTGGGCCAGAAGTTGCCAGATGACAGGCATCACCGATGTGACCCAGGAGGTCCTCTAGGGTTAGCCACCCGCCGGGGAGACCATGATCTGCCAGGCGCGCGCAGGTGTGTCTGCTGGACCACGTGTCTGCGTCGTTCACATCCCCCGCCCTTGGGGCTCTGTCTCCCCAGCGTCTCCCATCGGCTTCCTTGCCCTGGGCCGGAACTTGAGGAGAAGAGGAATGCTGAGTGCGACCCCAAACAGCTGGCCCTCAGCCATGAATCTCGTGATCCCCACCGTGTCCAGTTGTACCGGGTGCCCTGAGTCATTAAACCCTGCCGGCCACGCAGGAGGTGTTCTTGCTGCACAGAGGCGCCGAGGACCCTGGGGTAGAAACGTCCGGGTGAAACAAAGAGTTTCAAGGAGGCCTGGAACTGTTGGGCGCTGGTGGCTTTGAGGGTGTCCTGTGTCCCCTGTTCTCTCACTCACAATTTGTGCTAGAGGTGCGGCTCTGATTTGTGGGTCCTGGAAAGGGAGAGACGTGAGCCTTCCTTAGTCTGTTGATCAAGGGTCATGTGACCACCCTAACCCTCTGCCCCACCATCTTTAGGGGGACCAGGTCCTAGGGGCTTCCGCCGTTAGGGCATCTATTGGGGCTCTCACCCCGTGACTCATGGAAAGACCCTCAACAGAGGGGTAGGGAATTCTGTACGACACGGGGTAAGAAAGGGGGCCTGGACACCTGTCACCGTGGGGTCTGTGGGACAGGGTTGGGGCCTGGACCCTGTCACCATGGGGTCTGTAGGACGGAGCCTGGACACCTGTCACCATGGAGTCTGCAGGATGGGGCCTGGACACCTGTCACCATGGGGTCTGTAGGACAGGGATGGGGCCTGGACACCTGTCACCATGGGGTCTGCGGGATGGGGCCTGGACACCTGTCACCATGGGGTCTGTAGGACAGGGATGGGCCCTGGACACCTGTCACCGTGGGGTCTGTAGGACGTGGCCTGGACACCTGTCACCGTGGGGTCTGTGGCACAGGGACGGGGCCTGGACACCTGTCACCGTGGGGTCTGTGGGACGGGCACGGGGCCTGGACACCTGTCACCGTGGGGTCTGTAGGACGGGCACGGGGCCTGGACACCTGTCACCGTGGGGTCTGTAGGACGGGGACGGGGCCTGGACACCTGTCACCGTGGGGTCTGTAGGACGGGGACGGGCACCTGTCACCGTGGGGTCTGTAGGACGTGGCCTGGACACCTGTCACCGTGGGGTCTGTAGGACGGGGCCTGGACACCTGTCACCGTGGGGTCTGTAGGACGGGGACGGGCACCTGTCACCGTGGGGTCTGTAGGACGGGGACGGGGCCTGGACACCTGTCACCGTGGGGTCTGTAGGACGGGGACGGGCACCTGTCACCGTGGGGTCTGTAGGACGGGGACGGGCACCTGTCACCGTGGGGTCTGTGGGACGGGGACGGGCACCTGTCACCGTGGGGTCTGTGGGACGGGGACGGGCACGGGGCCTGGACACCTGTCACCGTGGGGTCTGTAGGACGGGGACGGGCACCTGTCACCGTGGGGTCTGTAGGACGGGGACGGGCACCTGTCACCGTGGGGTCTGTGGGACGGGGACGGGCACGGGGCCTGGACACCTGTCACCGTGGGGTCTGTAGGACGGGGACGGGCACCTGTCACCGTGGGGTCTGTGGGACGGGCACGGGCACGGGGCCTGGACACCTGTCACCGTGGGGTCTGTGGGACGGGCACGGGCACGGGGCCTGGACTAAAGCAATCGTGGATTGAGCTACGCAGCGTTTGCTGGTCTGCATGCCCCCCACCCTTTTTTAGGGCCTTAGTCTAAGAATGGCAGCTTTGCTGCCCACTTGCCCTTCAGTGGTCTCGTGAAGCCTCTCTTCTGGTATCTGCTTCTTCATTTCATCGTCTGTTAACACAGGCATGTTCCTCTCCTGGAGACGTGTGCAGGGCTTGGATTCTACTTCCCACCACGATACTAGTGTAACAACGGCAATCATGTCGAATGCCCCGTGCTTCCCTGGATTTGGGTGCCCATCGCAGTCTGTCAGGCTCTTCCTGAACTAGTTTCATCGTGGACCTTCCAGGGTCTGCAGACACCTCATCTTTCAGCAGCGTGACGGCTGCCCTCTACGCCTTGGAAACAGGTCAGTGGTGGGACCATCCTGGTTTCATCCAGTTCCCTCTGTAGTGGCTTGAATGGTGGCTTCTCAAGATACACGTCCACATCCTAAGCCCTGAAACCTGCAAATGTGTTCCTATTGGGAAAAGGATCATTGCAGACGTCATTAAGGTCTTAAGATGAGGACACCATCCTAGCTTATCCAGGTAGGGCGAATGTACTCACAAGGTTGCTTGTTGGAAACAGGGAGAGGGAGAACTGATTACAGAAGAGGGAGGGGGTCACGTGACCACAGAGTCAGAGATGGGAGGGACGCGGCCACAAGTCCAGGGACGCCTGGAGCCCCAGAAGCTGGAGGAGGCAGGAAGGACCCTCCCCTGGAGCCTCTTCGGGGAGCTCAGCCCTGCATCTTCAGAACAGAGAGAGAATAAATTTCAGTTGCTTTAAGATACCAACACCTTGATGGTACTTAGTTACAAGAAACTCATACAGTTGTTGACACACGTGAACATCTCTAGCAGCTTAGTGGACCTTTGCCTGGGCATCGGGACCCGCCCTGCTTCACCCACCAGTCAGGCAAGGAAGGCTCAATCCTCTCTCTGAGAATGGCTCTTGGGTTCTCAAATTCCAACATGGAGAGATCAGACGTTTAGAATGCTAGCGAAAGGACTCTGTGTGTTTCCTGCCAGACTGCACCCTGAATTTCAAGACCAGGGACCACTGGTCAGCTAACCATGCATTCCCTCAATTGACAAAATCCCGCTGAGGCCCCAAACCTGATGTCAGCCCCCAGCATATTCATGCGTCGGAAAAACAACCAGCAGCTCTTCCAGAGTGGGGTTCACGCTACGCTAGATAGATAGATAAGTAGATAGGTAGATAGATAGATAAGTAGATAGATAGATAGATAGGTAGGTAGATAGATAGGTAGATACGTAGATAGATAGGTAGATAAGTAGATACGTAGATAGATAGGTAGATAGGTAGATACGTAGATACGTAGATAGGTAGATAGATGATAGGTAGGTAGGTAGATAGGTAGGTAGATAGGTAGATGGGTAGATAGGTAGGTAGATAGGTAGATAGATAGGTAGATAGATAAGTAGATAGATAGGTAGATAGATGATAGGTAGGTAGGTAGGTAGATAGGTAGATAGATAGATAGGTAGGTAGGTAGGTAGATAGATAGGTAGATAGATAGTGGGGTTCACACTACACTAGATAGATAGATAGATAGAAAGAAAGAAAGAAAGAAAGGGCTTCCGGGTCAGCAAACTTTTTATATATAGGACCAGTTAATAAATATCTTCATATTTTAGGGCTTTATGATCTATTACAACTGCTCAACTCTTCCATATGACACACAAGCACCTACACACACTGTGCTAGCATGTGGCTGTGTTCTAATAAACCTTTATTTACAAAAAAGGGGGGAGGTCAGGTTTATCCGAGGCCCATCCTTTGTTGACCTGGGGTTTTGACCCCTGTGTGCCACGTGGAGAATTGTAAGTCCTGTCGTATGGGTGGGCATTTAGCCTCAGAAAGACTGGGTGTCTCACCCGGTTTCAAGTTCCTGCTGGCCCTTAGGTGGGAACCTCAGGGGTGTCTAACCCCAGAGACCATGTTTTCCTTACAGATGAAAAGATGTTATGAGTTCTGTGTCGTGCAACCAGGAGACGGTGGTGTAAAAGGACAGGAGAGCAGGACGTGTACGTTTGAGGTCCTCACCTCCTCGAATGCACCCTGCTGCGGTTGGCAGAGCTGAGACCGCAGCGTCTGGGACTGTTCACGTGGTGGCCTGAGAGGAACGAACCAGGGCCCCTCGTGCAGGTGCGCAGACTCTGCAGGACGTCCGCTCGGATAAGAAACATCCTGACACCCTTCCCGGGGGAACCATAGGGTGACAAGGAGGCTCCCAGGGACCATGGACCAGCACGAGGAAGAGAGCTGCCAGAGGGCCGGAGATTCCTGTCCCCCTTCATCGCAGTTGCAGGAGAGGTGATGATTACGGTGTGAAGCCACAAGACGATTTGTGGGTCCTGGTGGCCTGTGGCTCAGATCACTGTGTGAAGATGGGGGCACGTGGTCCCAGTGGAAGACCCTGCTTATTCAGACAGCTCACTGTTATGTCGTGTGTAAGAGTGTCCTGGGCGGCTGTAACACAGGACCACAAACTGAGAGTCTGAAAAGAACAGAAACTCATCCAGCCCCAGGTCCTGGAGACCAGATGTCTGAGGGCAAGGTGTCCCAGAGCTGTGCTCCCTCCAGAGGCTCCAGGGGAGGGTCCTTCCCGCCTCTTCCAGCTTCTGGGGGCTCCAGGCATCCCTGGGCTTGTGGCCGCTTCCCTCCCATCGCTGCCTGTGTCTTCATGTGGCTTCTCCTCTGTGTCTGTGTCTCTCCTATTCTGTGTCTTATAAGGACACTGTCATTGGATGTAGGGCCACCCTCATCCAGGCGGACCTCATCTCAGACCCTTCACCTCCATCCGGGTAATCAAGAATGATCTCTTCATCTCAAGATCCTTCATTAGTTACATCTGTCAAGAGCCTTTTGCCGACAAAGTCATATCCACAGGTAACAGGGTTTAGGACGTGGTCATATCTTTTTGGTAGAAAATATTCAGTCCACTGCATGGTACATGAACTGGATACTTGGAAACTCAGGAAACATCCATTCCTTTTCTGGTGAACTGGAAAACCACGGAGGTCACGGCTTCTTCTATATGTACCCAAGGCCGCTTCCCTGGGTGAGTGACCCATGTCACTACACGGGACCCTGGGCTCATAAGGACGCCTATTGGCTTAATGCCCTATGACCGCCATCTTGAAATTCTTAACGAAGCGTGAATGAGGACCCACATTTTCATTTTGCCCTGGAACTGCAAATGCGATAGCCCTCTTTGCTCACATTCCTTTCAACCTCAAGAAAGAGGAGCCAGTCTGCACCCAATAAGGCCACCCCCACCCCCAGCACACCCTCCATCCAGCCACTGATGTGCTCAAACCTACCTTTCGTGGGTGGTGAAGACCTCTCCCCAAGATCCAGTAAGGTTAGTGGGTTTTGGCTACACACTGGGGGAGCCTCTGAAAACCACTAACGCTCAGCTCCGCCATCAACAGAATCCCCAAGTTCGTTCCTCTGGGCAAAGGCATTTATTAGACCTCCTCAAGCCATCCTCTTGTTCAGGCAAGTTTGAGACCCTCTGGGCCAGGCAAATGCAGATTGAAGCTTCCAGCGCTGAGTGCCAGCCCCTCCCAGAACTGCTCAGATGTTCTGCTAAGCCCTACAGCCCCGACTGATGTGTTTCAGAACTAGAATTACTTTGTATGTTCAAACCAAGATGGAGACAAGCCTTGACTAATATTTCCGGACAGCCAGGATGATGTACTGCAAAGCAGGATCTTGACTTCCAGGAAGATCCCAACCTTGGAGCATTTGCACATCACTAGAGAGCCCTTTGCGGCTTGAGGTCATAGTACACAAGTGCCAGCTACTCTTAGCGGCATCACAAAGTTGTCCCAAGTACAGACTCAGGATGAGGAGGCAGGATGAGTCCTGGCCAGTCCGACATCCTCTGTCACTTTGAGAACAAGCTTGCTGGCCCCTGAAAGATGCTGCAGTCCCTGGGCGAAGATAGGCTCTGAGAGCAATTTGGACTGTGTAGGACCCTGGCCTCACAGGGCCCCTCCTCTTTGCATGACCGGCCTTATGTCGCTCGTCCACCAGGGGAGAGAGAGGACACAGTTCTGGAGACGTTACCATGTTCCCTCGACCCCTGATTGTGGAACATTCCTCAGAGCTCAGAGACACTTCCCAGCAGCTGGAGAAGTCTTGTGGACCACTGGGTGAGTAAGGCCACGTCCATGGCATGGCGGGCACTGGGGATCCTGGGTTTACACCTGTCGCTGTTGTTCGGGGAGCCCGGGAAGGGGGCTGTGTGCATACACACGGGGATGGATGACCTTCCATCCCTGGGCAAGTCTTGATTCAGTAATTGGACCCATGGTGCATGTATTTCTCTGTTTCCTCCACGTAGCATCAATGAGTTTTGTTCGACAGTGGGAACGACCACCTCATCCATCCATCCATCCCTCCTTTTGTCCTTCCATCCATCCATCCATCCATCCATCCATCCATCCATCCATTCGGCAGTGATGTGTTGAGTAGGGTTACCCAGCCAAGCTCTGAGCAAACACTGGATGGAGCTGAAAGTTGAGTGGCACCAAGCTCTTGTCCTAAAGGAGCTTGCTGTCTAGGGTGGGATTAGGACTCAAAGATATCAGGTCTTAATGCCTAGAAACTGGGGATTGTACCGGACGTGATAAGAGGCACTTTTGACGGGAAAGAGTGGGCTCTGCAAAGGCGGGTCTGTGTCCGATATGACCCAGTTGAAGCTTCCTCCGTCTCGACTCCCACTGGATTTTGAGGGTGCCTGTATCGAAAATACCTCTCATCTTGGCTATTAGGAAATACAACCATAGAAGGTGCACCGGGCTCCCTCCAAGGCTGGACAGGTTGGGAGACTGACTAGGAGCTCCCCAGGTGACCCATGGGTCCGGGAGGTAGCACCCTGCCCATTTCCCATGTGGGCTCTTCCTTGGGAAGTGTTAAGTCTTGCATTTGTTAAGCACCCTCGTTGAGCCTTTTGGTCTCTGTGTTTCCGACTCTTCGTCCATCAAATAATGCCCCTAACACGTGCCCTGTCTACAGCCGGGTTTGCCGAGTGGACAGCAAGACGGTATGCGTTCTGTTTGAAGGATGCTTAGGGGTAAATCCCTGCCAGGCATGGTTCTCCATCCAAGCTCCGTAGTCACTGACTTTGTCGTTTAACCAGAGAAATGAGTTGGAGTTGTATTTTCTGTCATCTGGGTACCGGTATCCTCGGGGTTTGATCTAAATCCGTAGCTTGTTTACCGACGGCCACAAAAACACAAACACGATCCCAGACATAAGGACATCCTGGGTTTCTGCCTGTGTGATGGGGGAGCATCTGTACGTAGTAAAAAGCTTGAGAAGTTTTCAGTCTCTGGGGCTCTCTTCAGTGAAGCGTTTTCTGAAGTTCACAGTCTTTTAGCGATCTTTGTGTTTATTGCTAGCTTACAAGTCCTGGTGATATTGCCTACATCTGTTCCTTCCCTTTTTTTCCCTTCATTCTTTGCCTTCATTCTGGGATGTCATGTCAGGCTTCCTGAGTTAATGCCTGCCCTTTATCTTTTACTTTTCATATTTCTGGTCGCAGGGTCCTCATTTCTGTCTGTCCCTTGGGCTGCATCTCATAATGGATACATAGTTCAGTCCTTATTTTCATGGTTCCTCTTTACCCCATGGGTTACTTGAATGGGTATTTTAAAATCCCCAAGTATATAGAATTAAAAATAATCCTTTTACTGTCATGGGTCTAGGAATGCATTAAAAAGTACATCTGTTCTAATTCACCCAGAACCTGTTGTTTTGTCCTTCAAAGACCCTGCGGGACTTCTGGTCTACCGTGGTACCAGATGTGTAGATACAATAAAACATTTTCATTTAAAATATCCTGGAAAGGAAAAAACAGCATGGGAACTAAGAGGAATACTTTTTTAAGGGAGGAATATTTAGTTTTCTGGCTTTATTGAGGTATCAGTGACAAATAGAAATTGTATCTCTCTAAGGTCGACAACATGTTCTGAATTGCAGCAGCAGTGTGAAATGTCTATCCCCAACTGCATCATTTGGTCAAACAGTTTACCCTCCAGGATCCCGGTGTCCCATTCTGTTCAATGGGTCTTTTATGGTTACAAGACTCAAATAAGAGGATGGATCTAAAAGCGTTTCAAGGCTGCAAATACGTTTCCTATATGAGTCATGTCGCCGTTGTGGGTTTGGTGCAAATCACGTGGACCTAATGATCTGGACTCCTTTCCTGATATCCTGGTGCTTCTAAATAGTGGCTGTTTTCTCCGGGGTGCAGGGAAAGGTGGGGAGGGGCACCCTGAGTGGACCTCGCACTAGCATTTGGCAGGAGGAGGCCAGCGTGTTAGATTTCTTACAAGGCACAGGACGGGGTACCCAGTGTCAGATGTTCTCACACCTCACATGACTTCGTCACATCTGGCTGGACGTTCACATAGGGGAAACCCTGTTTATAGTTAACCGCAGCCTAGAACTCACGGCTGTTTACACATCCATGCAGGAGATTGAATTTCCAGGCAAGCGACCGTTGCATTCATAGAGAGAAGATTATCCTTGGCTTGAATGTTCAGCATTTGGGGAAAGCGTAGGGCAGGCGGCAGCTCGTGGCATTTGAGTGACCAGTTCTCTAGGCCTGGGGCAGCCGGCACCATCTTGGGGATCCAACATACGAAGACATCCCCTTACTGCTTCACCCTCTCTGGGGGGGGGGGCAGGGGAGGTCCAAGCACTGCTATGTTCAAATGGGTATCACTTTATGGTCACTTGTGTTGTGTGGACACCATGTGGCTCTTATTACATTTGTCTGTAGGTATCTGTGATTTTGTTTTAGGAAAGTAAAGGGACATTAAAAATGGGTGAACCTCCATCCCCAGGGTGGAATATTATTTGGCCACGAAAAAGGAATGAAGTATTGATACATGGTGTATCCTGGGTGAGCCCTGGAAGCACCCTAAGTGAAAGACTCCAGGCATAAAAGGCTACATCGTATATGATTCCACTTCTACAAAATACACACAAGTGAAAGAATCCAGGCACAAAAGGCTACATCGTATATGATTCCACTTCTACAAAATACCCACAAATGAAAGACTCCAGGCACAAAAGGCTACATCGTATATGATTCCACTTCTACAAAATACCCACAAATGAAAGACTCCAGGCACAAAAGGCTACATCGTATATGATTCCATTTCTACAAAATACCCACAATAGTAAAATCCAGAGAGACACAAAGTGGCTTAGTGTTTGCCAGGGGCTGGGAGCAGCGACTGCTCACGGGGACATTGTCTCCTTTGGGGGATGAGAAGGTTCTGGAACCAGATAGAGGCGGTGGTTGCCCAGCATGGTGAATGTGCTCAGCGTCCCTGAATTGTCCAGTTTCAATGACTCATTGGATGTTATGTGAATCTCGCCTCCATACAATTAAATACTTGCTACGAGGCAGATACGAAGCACCTCCCAGCAAGGCTGTGTTTTCTTCTCAGCCCCACACCCTGGACGTTCGCGGGCGGTGCTTTGAACCGGACCAAACTCATCAATGGAGCAGAGGCAGTCTGGCCTGACCCTCCACTTCCATTTTTCCTTTGCACCAGGATTGCATAAGGCATTCTCCCCTTGGGATAGCTTTCCTGAGCCGGGATTCCCAAGAGGGCCGGAAGAGCATTTTTCCAGGGATGTCGACCCCGGCGATGATAAGTGGGTTCTGACAGACCTCGAACATTGTCCTCGGTTTCCACGAACAGGGGTTACGCCCAACTCCTGTCCACCTAAGCTAACTGCTTGATGGCGGGGCGGGACCACCACCATGGTGGGCTCCTTGGGTATTATATCCTGTCATAGATAGCGGACAGCCCTCAAGTTGTTTCTTGCTTCAATCAAATCAAAAATAACTAATACGGGTGTTCGTTTCCTTTTCAAAAAGATTGGGAAATAAGACAGGAGATGTGGGGCTTCCATTTGGGAAGTTCCTACTTTATGCCAGGATATTTCCAAAGTTGGGAGATTAGGTTAGACATAAATACATTACCATGTATAAAATAGTTAGCCAGTGGGAACCTGCAGTATAGCACAGGGAGCTCAGCTCGAAGCTCTGTGATGACCTAGGTGGGTGGGATGCGGGGGCGATGGAAGGAAGGTCCAAGAGGGAGGGGATATAGGTATACATATAGCTGATTCACTTCATTGTACAGCAGAAACTAACACAACATTGTAAAGCAGCTCTACTCCAAAAAAAAAAAAAAAAACTTCCAATATCATCTTATTTAACCGTGTATGCATCCTGCAAACAAGGTGTCCCCGCCTTGGGCTCCCAGGCCTCCATCCACTGGACCGTATGGACGACATTTCCACGCCTCAGACCTTTCGACACTTGTTGCTTCGAATGAAGCTTTCAGCACACACTCCGGGCAGGCATGTCTTGTCCATGAGGTCCTGTAGCGTAGCAGGTCGAACCCTTCACTTCCAGGTAGAATCAAGGCTCTAGGAAGCAAAACACAGCTCTCCTCTGTCTTCGAGGTCATAGCCTGCCTTTGAAGGAGGCTGAAGGTCATCCTTTCACATTGAGAATGTGCAACTTGCGGTCCAAAGCAGACCTTCCCTCCTTAGCCACTGGACCAGCCTCCCAGCCACTGGGGCCATAGATCTGCATATCAATGGCTGTTGGCAACTTCACTTTGTATTTTAGTTATTTGACCTTCAGGCGTCCTTGGCAAAGGCACGCAGCCTTTAATGCTCACTTGTAGCAGGAGCCCCGCTTCCTTTAAAAACTCTGTCTCCCTATGTCTGAAGGGCAAGGAGGCAGAAAAATAACAAGAGTTTCAGCAGCCTTCAAAATAGAAAGAAATAGACCCCATTGGGTTCCGTCATTTTCTGCCCGTCTTTGAACTTCTCTCCGTGGAAGGTTTTATAAGTACCAAAGCGGAATGAAATATGACAGTCGATTTCCTAGGACTGGAAGGACCTCAGAGGCCATGCATAAATGATGGCGCACCCTTCCCGGGGCTGGATGGAGTTATAAAACAGTTCAAGATGATTCAGGGACCTCCGAAGGCACAGGATTTGCTTCCGGGATGTGTCTTGGGTATTAGGAAAAAATGGCACCTGGTTAAGTTAGAGACGCAAAATTATATCCCGAGGAAAATAACCGAAAGCATCTCCAGGCAGTGCAAGTGGCAACTCTCTGCTTGGAAAGTGATGGATGGAACGCCGATGTGCCAAACCAGAGAATGCATGTGTCTTAGAAGTTTGTAAGGGAGGGAGGTCAGGACACAGCCAGGAAACTGGACCAAGTGGCCAGACGCCTACACCTTGGGTTTTCTCACAATTTGATTCGTGAATTTGAGTGTGTGTATATATATATATATATATATGTGTGTGTATGTATATATATATATGCATCATTTATAAGGGGTGATGTTATTGGCTACCCCAGGTATTCTCCACCTGGGCAGGGTGGACATTTGAGGCTGGACGACTCTCTGATGTAGGCGTGCTGGGCACTGGGGGCTGTGGAGCAGCATCCCTGATCTCCACCCACCACATTCCAGGAGCCCCTCCACAGTCGTCACACCCCAAAATGTCCGTAGACATTGCTAGTGTCCCCTGGAGGTCGGGCTTACTCCCTTTGGGGAACCCCTGGGTCACTCCAAAGACTAAACCCTTCAAAGCTATGTGCACGAGATTTTAGAATTGCAGAGCTGGAATGCACGTTAAAATTCCAAGTGAGTTATCAGTCTGTTTCAGACCAAATTAAAAAAAAACAACAACAACGAAAAAACCGCTGAGATTTCCTCTCCCCCCCCCAGCTGGTGAACACTGCTGTTTTCTTTTCCGAGGGGAGGTGTCCCAGGCTCCCCCTCTCAGCGCTTAAGGGTCTGGGGTGCTGGGGAGAAGCTGGTGGGCGTGCATCCCACCCCATCCCTCCCACCCCCACCCGACAGTCCGGACGCTCGGACCAGGTGCCCCGCCCTGAGATGCAGCGTCCACATCTGGAGCGGATATCCTGCCCACCCCCACGGGTGGTGATTAGGGATGTAAGTGGATCCAGCAAGGATCCCAGCAGCACCATGACACGCTTGGCCTTTCTGGAATCGCGATTTCTCGGTACCATTTGCAGCTCAGCTCTGGACCCTTGTCGGGGGGAGAGAGAGACAGAGACAGACTGAGTGTTTCATGTACCGTCTTAACCATTTTTAAGCGCACAGTTCAGTGGCATTAAGTACATTCACAATGTACTTAATGTACCATCCCCACCATCCGTCTCCAGAAACATTTCATCTTCCCAAACTGAGACTCTGTCCTCATTAAACACTCACTCCCCAGCCCCCTCCCCAGCCCCCGGCCCCCACCATCCTACTTTCTGTCGCTATGGAATCGGACTCCGCTAGGGACCTCATATGACTGGAATCCTACAGGATTTGTCCTTTTATATCTGGCTTCTCTCACTGAGCATCACGTCCTCAAGGTCCATCCATGTTGCAGCCTGTGTCAGAGCTTCACACATTTTCATGGCTGAGTCATTTTCCACTGTGTGGATGGACCCAGTGCTGTGTATCCATCCATCCACCCATCCATGGACACTTGGATTGTTTCCACCTCTTAGCTATTGTGAATAACACTGCTGTGAACATGGGCTCGCAAATATCTCTTTGGGTCCCTGCTTTTACTTCTTTTGGGTGAATACCCAGATGTGGAATTGTGGGATCATAGGGTAATTCCGTTTTCAAGTTTTTCAACACATAGAGCTCTTTTAAACACTTCACATGCAATAAAACATTCACTCGTTTTTGCAGTACAGTCACGGGAGTTTTAACTCACGTACCGACTCGTGGAACCACCACCCCTGATGGGATTCAGAACATTTCCATCACCTCAGAGTATTCGCTCGTCCTGGTTCTTTATTGACAGTCAAACCCTCTCTCCAGCCCTCATCCCTGGCGACCACTGTCCCTATATTTGACTTTGCCAGAAAGTCATATAGGCGACATCCTGCAGTACGTAGCCCTCTGAAATCGGCTTCCTTCACTCCGCAATATGCATTTTGCTGAGCTGTCGCAAGGAGCGATGGCCCATTCCTTTTCATCACCGAGTGAATCTCCATTGTATGCACGCATTGTATGTAGCTCATCCTTTCCCCACTGAAGGACGGCCAAGTGGGTTTCCGTTTGGGGGTGATTTGTGCAGAATGCTGCTTCCAACGTTCCTGTACAGGTTTTTCTGTGAACGCAAGTTTTTGTTTCTCCTGGATAAACGTCTGTGAGTAGGATCGCTGGGGTCATACGCTAAGAGTACGCTAACTTATCAGAAACAGCCAAACCGGTTTCCGGGGAGGCGGTGCCGTCTCGCATCCCTGCCGGCATCCTGTGGGAATTCTAGCCGCCCCACACCCTCAGCAGCGTTTGGCATTATCGGTATGTTTAGGTTAGCAATTTGAATAGGTGTATCGTGACGTCACATTGTGGTCTGAGTGTGAACCTTTTTACAGAATGTAGAGGCTTATGAATGGTTCTTCAGTGATTTTTTTCATATAGATTCTAAGCCAGCACAATGCTCAGTGAGAGAAACCAGACACAGAAGGACACACAGTGTGTGATTCCATTTATAGGAGACGTCCAGAACAGGCGAATTCACAGACAGGAAATGGGTTCATGGTGTCAGGGGCTGGGGGAGGGGGAGGGGAAGCGACTGCTCATGGGGACGGGGTCTCCTCGGGGGGATGAGCGTGTTCTGAAACTAGACGGAGGTGATGGTTACACAACATTATAAACGTACTAAATGCCACCAAATCTTTCACTTTAAAATGGTTGCTTTTATATAATACGAATGTCACATCCATTAAAAAAAATCACTAGCAGTAATTTTTTTAACGACTTTAACCTAATGCAAAGGAAAAAAAGAAGCCCATTGTTAATGAAACAGTACCTGGAGACTGTTCCTAGAATCTTTTCATCTGTGTGCATTGTAAAATTCTGCAGAGGTGAATATGGTCCCATCTGGACCATCAAAGGAGGATGGAGCCAGTGTCACCATGAGACGTCACCCAGCATCTGGATGTCCCTCATGTTTGGGGAACATATTCTGTCTCATGGGGAATCTTCCCTTCTTTGTCCTTCTCCTGCCCCTGGGACAGGCCAGGTGGGCCTGCTCCGTCAGTTACACAGTTGCCGGGAAGGGGAGAATCACGCAAACCTGGTGAGGCAGGATTAGGGTAGGTGGTCCTGAATCAGCTCTCAACATGGCAATGGTGTGGTCCTTCTAGGCAGCAGGAGGATGGGTTCAGGGCAGCATCCAGGCATCTCCAGTGTGAGGCCAGTGTTGGCTGGGGCAGCCGAGCTGGCCTCTCCACCCAGGACCTGGGGCATGGTGTTTCTTGGGCCCTGCCTTTTCTCTGGTCCAGCAGTATCCTGGACGTTCTCCAAGCTGCCCATCGCCTTGTCTTCTAAGACAGTTCAGTAGCGTGTGGACCTGATTCTGAGGTGCAGACGAGGAGATACGTCACAGCCTACATCACAGACCCGGCATCTCCCAGAGAGGGTCGTCCGCGCTTAGCCAAGTCCCAGAAAGGTCGTTCACGGCATCTCGGTGCAGCCACCGTGTCACTTGTTGATACCTTCTGATACTTGTTTTCTGTAACCAGGTGGGAAACGAGATGGTCAGACATTGTTATCAAACCAAACTTGGGTCCGGTCACCCGCGTGCAGGCAAAGCCAATCTACTGACCCTGGTTTGTGGTGAGGGAACGTACAGCGTTTATTGCAGGCGCCAAACAAGGAGTCCAGGCAGCTGGTGCTCAAAAGACCCGAACTCCCTGATGGCTCTCAGGGGAGGGCTTTTAAAGACAGGGTGAGAGAGGGGCGTGGTGAGTGTGTGATCAGCTGGTGGACCTTCTTCTGACTGGCTGGCAGGGAGGTCATCGGGAGTCCACATCATCAACCTTCTGGTTCCGACTGGTCTGGCGTCTCCATGCTGGTGGGCAGCATGCAGGTAACTTCTCCCACCTGCTGGGGTTTCAGTATCTGCAAGACAGCTCACAGGATACGGCTCAGAATATGATCTATAGCCCTTGAGGAGGAACCAAGGTCCTTGACTTTGTTTAATGGCTACATTATTATTATTTTGTCATGCTTGACTGTTTCCCTTTGCTTCTCATTTTCCCACTTCTGTGATTAAATTTGCTCTTTGGAACTCGGGGAAGGACTAAGAGGTGAATGCTTTTCTACAAACAACAGGAAATCAGAGGACATGGGGGGGAGGAGTTTCTGTCTCAGGAAGGACTCACAGGGTCCTGCTCAGTTACAACATTATTCGTAAGAATTGTACAAACCAGAGAAATGAGGCTAAAGCAATCCAGTGCCCCCTTTCAATGTCACGTCTGAATGTTATCAAACCAAACCGTCTTGGGAGGGGGGTGCATTTGACCCTCTGCAATTGTAACCTTCTATGAATTACTCTTGGTTATGGATTAAGGACCCAGCTGTGTCAGGTCACCTGGTAACTTGTAGAAGATGGCAAAGTAGTCAGTGATCTACACCTCAGAGAACAGATAACCCCAGTGTGGCGGGTTTACTGCCTTGTAGGACACCCGCCTGCTTTGTATCTGACTTTTCCGTTTTAGTCCAGAATCCTGACTATATATTTACCAACCCCTGCAGCTGCTGTGGGACCAGGCTTAACACTGCACACATTCCCTCGTGAATGAGGTTTAAAAAACCCTTGCTACAGGCTCGTGGTGTATCTGTAGAACAGTCGTGGTTTTACGTTTTCTGACATCGTAGTTGAACACCATCAACCATACAGGGACGAGACGTCCAGCCGCTGGGTTTGCCCTGGGAGGGTCTTTCCCACATCATTCCCAAATCCACCAAACACCACTCTCTCTTTCAGTGTATTTTTTCCTTTCCTGTGGTTTCCTGAATAATGGTCTCCCTAAAACATCCCCATCCTAAATCCCAGAATCCCTGAATCGGCTCCTGGATGTGGCCAAAGGGACTTTGCGGGTGTGAGTCACTGAAGGATGCTGAGAAAGGGTGAGGGTCCTGGGTTATCCAGGTGGAACCAATATAATCATAAAGGTCTTGATCAGAGGGAGGCGGGGTGGGGGGGGTCAGATAGATAGAAGGCAAGCAGGTGGCAAAAGACAGATTTCAAGATGGAGCCCTGCTCTTTGGAGGAAGAAGCCAGGAACCAAGGATGCAACTCCGGAAGCTGGAAGAGGCAGTGAAATGGATTCCCCCAAGTCCTGCCGACACCCTGATTTTAGCCCTGTGAGATCCGTGTCAGACTTCTCACCCCCAGAACCGTAAGGCAGTAAACGTGTGTTGTTTTGGGGTCATTGGTTCCAGCAGCCCAGGAAGCTGATATAAGCCCCCAGCGCTCACTGACCCCGTGTCGTGCCCATCTTTGCTGAGGACGGAGAAGCAGCTGCCCACCTCTTCTGAGCCCGACATTTCCTACGACTTACGGAGCTTTTGCTGTCCCTTCATAGAGTCCAGCGTTGAAATCAATCCAAACGCAAAAAGGCAACCCTATCCTTCATTCACTTGGAGCCGGCAAAGTGGGCTGTCATTGCAAATTGGGCTTTTTTTTTTTTTTCCTTCTCTGTTTCTCCCTTGCCGACCTGGTCTCTCTCTCTCCCCACAATCATATCTCCTCTCTCCTCCTTGGCTGTTCATTTCTATTCCTACCCATTTAATAACAGCTACACCGTGATCTCCGCCGGTCCCTTGGAAATTAATATAGTTACCTTCACAGGGACGCCGGGGCAAGAAGGGGGAGGGAGTTAGCCCCCAGCCAAGGGCACAGATGCCTAGCAATGAGAGCTCCCTCCAGCCCCAGGGCTGTGCTGCAGACCACATTAGTAATTGATGCTCTGAGCCGGCTTCCCGGGTGGAGATGCGAGCTCCGTCCTTGGGACCATTCTTCATGTCGTTCTGAGTCTGTGCGTTTGTCAGTGTGAAGGTTGAATTGGAGCACAAAGAAAGAAAAGAAAGGAAAAAAAAGAAATGCCTTCCTTGAAATAAGATAGAAGGGCATTGTGTAGGTGTGACAGCTCTAGATAGAAGTATGCACCTCTGCAGGTACATCACCTTATTCTGTCTGCGTTACCTGATTTTCTACATTGGGAGCTCTTGGATAAGGGCAGCCTGGGTGGGATGGGGAGAGACCCTCAAGGCGTCTCTCTCTGATCTTCCCTTCTCAGCGCCGGGAGCAGAGGCTTCTTACATTCTGAAGTCATCAGTGAGATGAATTTTTAAATGGTGCCTTTTTGTAAAAGGTCAGGGTCCTACAAGGACCCTGCTGCGTGAGACGTGACCATGAGCCTCAGGTACCCAGGAACACACCTTCCCTGGAGGCCTGGGTGATGCTAAGGTCAGCTTTTGAGACCCAGAGGCTGTTTCCGCGATGGTTCTGTGTGGGAGCCTTGAGCTTTGGGGGGCTGTTCCCCAGCAGTGTTTCTGCATCAAAAATTCTGTCCTTTTAGATGACTGCATCTTCCAGACCTGGTTTCTCAGCCTCAGCCCACTGACATTTGTGGCTGGATGACCCTCAGATGTGGGGCGTCCTGTGCACTGCGGGGTGTGGAGCTGCATCCCTGGTCTCCACCCACCACATGCCAGAAGCACCCCTCCCCCGAGTTGTGACAGTGGGAAATGTCCCCAGACATTGTCAACTGTCTCCTGGGGATAGAGTCTTCCCCAGTTTCTAACCATTATCATAGATAAATAGATACAGACAGCAGACTTTATTTAGATAGATGGAGTAAAGAGATAAATAATTAGATAGATATAGATGATAGGTAGATGATAGATGATTGATAGAAGATTTTATTAGATAATAAAGATAGATAAGATAGAGATGGATAGATTATAGATTAGATAGATATTGTTAGATAGATGCTAGATAATAGATGACAGATAGTAGTAGATAGATGCTAGATAACAGGTAGATAATCGATGTAAATACACGTAGACATGGATCTGAATGTCTACACAGACATGAACACAGAGACTGAGGACAACCAAGGAGAGACATGAAGTCTGTGAGGAGCAGAGCAGGTGGAGAGAGTTGACAGAGGGTCAGAGAAGGGGTGACATTCAAGCAGACCTCCCTGATGGGAGGGGGTGGGCCCTGCATCTACCTGGAGTGCAGGGCGCTCCATGCGCGGGGCGGGCAGGATGTGTGAAGCCCCTGAGGCAGGGCTTGGCTTGGTGATTCCAGCAGCAGGGAGACTGTGTCGCTGGAGTGGGTGTGTCGTGAGGCAAAGTCCAGGAGGATGACCTCACTTGAGTTGAAAAGCTCTGTCCCTCCGTCGGCCCCAGCGTCTGAGAATTGAGGGTAACGGGGGGTATTCACCGGGTGAGGGAAGAACGGGGGACCAGAGGAAGGGCTGAGCCTAAAGAGACCGTGCGGGATGGAAGGCAGGTCTTCGGGGGAAACACAACCATCGGTGAATCACACAGAACCCACGTCCTGATCACCCAGGGCACCACCCACGGCTGGAGCCTGTGGGCGCTGGGTGATGATGGCTCACCTGGGACCCTGTGTGGGCACCTTCCGGCCTCCTTCAAGCTGCTGGGAACGCCGTGCACTCAGACGTGCTGGCCTCAGGCTCGTGGAGGACGCCGGCAAGGGTCCGGATGCATGACGAACCCCGTCTGGCCTCAGTGAGTTTTCATTCTGTGCCGCCCCCACCCCCAAGGACCACAGCGCTGCTCAGCAAGGACGTAGCGTGATTTTCCAGCGCCCAGGACATAGCAACAGGTGGGGAAGTGGGCAGGTCACAGGGGCTGAGAGGCTCGCGGGCAAGAGGCCACCGCAGGGTTACAGCCAGAGGGAGAGAAGGGCCAGAAAGTGAACCCTACCCGGGAAGAGATGGCTCGTGGTCCTAAGTGGGAAGCAAAAGCCAGGGGAGGAACCAGTGCACTGGATGGTGGAGTAGGAACCCTCAGGGTAGAGAGAAGATTGACAGCCTGGGGATACATGGCGGCGCTTCCTCTTGGCTTTGTGGAGCTGGTCAGAGGTCACGGCTTCCCGCAGAGATGGTCGTAAGTCAACATATCCCAAGGCTCCTTGTGAAGTTGAAAGAAGGCTCTTTGGGGACTTCCCGGGCAGTTCAGTTGTTAGGACTCGGCGCTTCCACTGCAGGGGGCACTGGTTTGATCCCTGGTCCTGGAACTGAGATCCTGCATGCCGCACGGCTCGGCCAGAAAAATGAAAAGAAAGAAGACTCTTGGCCTGCAACCACAGCCTGAAAACCCAGACGGCAGAAGTGGGAAGGGTACAGCTGATGTGGAGAAAAGAAGGTAGAAGCTCTTATGGTGGATGTACTGACTTTGCAGAAGGTGTCAGAGGCAGACACCTGGCCTTTACTTTACATCATGAACACCTCAAGGTGCTTCAGGGTGTGTGTGTGTGCACGTGTGCATGGGTGTGAGTATGAGTGCCTGTGCGCCGTGCGTGGGTGAATTTATGTTCACGTGTGCACCTGAGCGTGGATGTCTGCCCGTGCAAATGTATGTTCATGTGAGCGATGCACACGTGCATTTATATGCACGTGTGCGTGCATGAATGTGTGTGCAGGTGTGTGGTGCAGGCGTGCACTTACGCGTGTGCGTGCGTGTGCAGGTGTGCAGTGCATGTATGTTTGCATGCCTGTGTGGGTGGGTGTGCGTACGTGCCGTGCATATGTGCGATTCATACGTGCACTTATGTTTTCATGCACGTGTGGGTGCCTCAGGTACGTGTGTGCGTGCACGTGTGCGCTGATGCCCTTGTGCGTGCACGTGTGCGTTGATGCCCTCGTGTGTGCGTGCATATGTGGATGTGCATGCGTGCGTGTGCAGGTGTGCAGTGCATGTATGTTTGCATGCCTGTGTGGGTGTGTGTGCGTACGTGCCGTGCATATGTGCGATTCATAAGTGCACTCGTTTCCATGCACGTGTGAGTGTGCATGGGTGTGTGGATGCCTCAGGTACGTGTGTGCGTGCACGTGTGCGTTGATGCCCTCGTGTGTGCGTGCATAGGTGGGTGTGCATGCGTGTACGTGTGCAGGTGTGCAGTGCATGTATGTTTGCATGCCTGTGTGGGTGGGTGTGCGTACGTGCCGTGCATATGTGCGATTCATACGTGCACTTATGTTTTCATGCACGTGTGGGTGCCTCAGGTACGTGTGTGCGTGCACGTGTGCGTCGATGCCCTCGTGTGTGCGTGCATAGGTGGGTGTGCATGCGTGTACGTGTGCAGGTGTGCGGTGCATGTATGTTTGCATGCCTATGGGGGGGGTGTGCATACGTGCCGTGCATATGTGTGCGATTCGTATATGCACTCATGTTTTCATGCACGTGTGAGTGAGTGTGCATGGGTGTGTGGATGCCTCAGGTACGTGTGTGCTTGCACGTGTGCGTCGATGCCCTCGTGTGTGTGTGTGCGCCTGTGTGCTGGGGCGTGAGTGGATGTGGGAAAACAGAACTACAAGCCCTCAGACCCTGACCCCCGGAGCCGCCCCTTGGAGGAAGAGCCGATCGTGAGCCCAGATGGAGGGGCAGAGTGGGTGCACAGGGCAGGGTCGGCACCCACGTGCGGCGAAGGCCGCTTTGAAATCTGCGCGGCGAGCTGCACGCACCGAAGGAGGGAAGCACGGCTGACAGTGATCGAAGAAGTGGCGTTTGGACCCAACCAACGCGTTCCAGCCTCCCAGCTGCAAACACGGCGCGGGAGTTCGGCTGAGGTTGGGATCGGAGCTGCAGACGTTCTCCAGGGAGCCTTTCCTGCAATCTCCAAGGCAAGGGGTCCTGGCAGGAGAAGGTGTGGACGGAGGACGGAGCAGGGGCGTGCGGAGGTAGGGAAGTCACTAGAGAGGCCCGTGGGCACGGGGCAGAGGAACCCGAAAACAGCCCAGTTTCCATGAAAACAGTCTGTAGGGAAGCTGGGGATTGAACGCCAGGAGGCTCATTCACGGTGCAGGGTGATGAAGCTGTCCTGGTGTCTTCGGGCGCCTTGTTTTCTACTGCGTGTCCGCATCTGCCCCCGCGCCCGTGTCAGCCCTGCTCTGGCATCAGCGGCTGTCACATGTGTCCCAGAAAACACGTGTGTGTGTGTGTGTGTGTGTGTGTGTGTTTCCTAAAGGCGTGACGGCACCGAGTCCCAATCCCTGGTGTCCTGGCTTTCTGACCCCGAATGCCATTTAGGGAAACTCACTGTGTACATTCTCGTCCCTAAGTCGGTCTACTCACAAGAGAACCGTTTTGTTTTCCCCGCGTCCCAGCGATGACCCAAACCTTGGCATTGAAGGAACAGGAGGAATCTTGCTGAAAAACTGAAGGCAGAGATTCAAGGGAAGCGAGAGGAGAGAAACATAAAATTCTGTGGTGGCCCCGAATCACATTTTATGTCCCTGGGAGCGCGTGTTGTCATATTTGTACGTGTTTAGAAACGACCGGCGTGATTGTTTTCATCATCCCCTCGGTCCTTATGGCAAGTGTTTTTCCCGGACGGTGGTATTGCTTCCCTGGCATTTTATAATGCCTTTGTAAATTTGGAGAAGCCTGAGCCCCACTATCTGCAAACAAAGTTAACATTTTGTGATGAAACTCCAAAAAAGAGCCTCCATCAACCGTCTGCCCCATCTGTGCCTGAAATTCTGGTCGACCTTTACACCTGTGTTCTTACCTGATACACACAAGCATCTTAGGAGAAACACTTCATTTTACCCATTTTACAGATGAGAAAACAGAACCTCAGTGAGCAGGGGTTTTTGCACACGATGCTATACAACCACTTTCGACAGGGCTCACATCACTTGATTTAAAAAAAGAAAATAGTAACCATTTGTGATGCCCGCGGTGGCAATTATAAAAATTACACCATAGCATATGATGAGGTTGAACTTCTCAGGATCTTTTCCCAAAATGACCACAAAAATGCCTTACTTTTTAAAAAATTGAAATATAGTTGATTTATAATGTTTCAGGTGTACAGCAAAGTGATTCATTTATACATGTTTATGTTTATATTTCAGATTCTTTTCCCTTGTAGGTTATATTACAAGATAGTGAATAGAGCTCCCTGTGCTCTACAGTAGGTCCTTGTTAGTTGTCTGTTTATATATAGTAGTGTTTATCTGCTAATCCCAAATTCCTAATTTATCCCTCTCCGCTGACCCCCGCCATTTCCTCTTTGGTGACCATAAGTTAGTTTTCTATATCTGCCTGACATTTGGATGCAATGATTTAATTATCATTTTAAAAATGTTGTTTTGTTCCTTATTAGTCTTTAAAAACCCCACCGAGTCTGGATGAGACATGATGCAACCTAAGGGCCTTAGCTATACCTTACAAGGCAACTTTGGGATGATTTTAGATGCTGAAGGTCAGAGGTTTGAAAGCTCTTTCTGTAAAGGGGCAGATTGTCAATATCTTGGGCTCCAAGGCCAGAAGTCCCTCTTACGGCTCCTCAGGTGTTTTAGGAATGTGGCCGTGAACAGTATGTCAACGCACAGGCCTGGCTGTGTACCAGTAGAACTTCATTTACACAAGGAAGCGAGGGCCGGATTTGGCCCACGTGTCACAGTTTGCAGACATGCACTTTTGTGGGTGTGGTGCTGCCCTGTGCAGAGGGATAGTCCTATCAGACGGAAAAATGCATTCACCTTTGGGAATTTTACTTACTTTTGTCCTCATTCAAGAGCTCGAAATCGGTACTTTGTCATTTTTATATTTCCCGAGGTTAAAGTGTTTAAGCGATAATACATCATCCCAGGAAGCTCGGAGGCCCGTGAGAGGCAGGGAGGGAGCAATTTGGGGACAGGTGGTCACGTGTGGTACCCCCCTTCCCCCACGTCCCTGGGGAGATGAGCTAATTTGGGGTCAATGGAGATGGATTTTGCTCCATTGATCTTTGGTAGAAGGAGGTCTCGCCCCTGGAGCGACATCCAGCAGCCAGTCCTGAGATACTTATGCTAATCTATTAGCTCATTCCCCGCTGCCAGGTCTGCTTTCCTCCACAGCTTCAGAGCCTTGCTGGCCCCTCCTCAGCCCCCACCCCCACCCCCAGGCAAGGGAGAGAAAGGCAGTGAGGGCTGTCGATTACCGGGAAGAATAAATGGAGAGAACAGGAGAAGCAGAACCTTAATTTACAGACCAATGCGGGCACCATCTCTGTTCCACAGTGGCCTGCAGGGAAGCATAGGGACCACAGCTCATACCACGCAACAAAGGCCCCACCGTGGTTCCCAAAGACAGTGGGGAACCTGGTCATTGAGGCAGAGTCTAGAACTCATGGCCTCTGGCTGGATGCAGCCTTGTCCATCCACCCCAGTGAGTCTCACTATCATTTTCTGTGTCAGTCAGAGTTCTCCAGGGAAACAGAACCAACAGGAGATTAGGTAGGTAGGTAGGTAGGTAGATAGATAGATAGATAGGAAGATAGATAGATAGATAGGTGATAGAGACAGGTGATAGATAAATAGATACATAAGAAGATGGTGGATAATAGAATAGATATGATGGATGGATAGATAGATGATAGACACATAGAAAGATTAATAGATGATAGGTGATAGATAAATAGATTGATGATAGATTAGATATAAATGAACACATAGATGATAGGTTGATGATAGATGAGACAGATAGAAATATTGATGATAGATGAATGATAGATTAGACATAGATAAAAGAATAGATAGATTATAGATAGATGAATAAATAGATGATAGGTGGATAGAAAGATTGATCGATGATAGATAAATGATAAATAAATAGATTGATAGGTAGGTAAATGAATTAGATAACAGACAGGTAGATATTTAAGCATGTGACTCACATGATTGTAGGGGCTGGCAAGTCCAAAGTCTTTAGCTTAGATCAGCAGGGAAGAGTTAATGCTGTACTCTGAGTCTGAAAACCATCCGAAGTCAGAATTCCTCCTTCTCAAGGGACCCTCCGTACTTTTCTCTTAGGTCCTTCAACTGATTAGATGTGGCCCACCCTCAGTAGGAGGGCAATCTGCTTTACTTAACCTCTCCTGATTTAAATGTTCATCTCATCTTTAAAAAACAAACAAACAAAAAAACATCTTTACAGCAACATCTAGACTAAGGGTAGACCAAAAACTCGGTGCTACCGCCTAGCCAGTTTGACACATAAAATTAACCATCATACTTCTCTAAGTGTGCTCTGGGGTAAAAACGATTAGGTTGCATTGCAGGGTGCTGGGGTTGGTGATGGATGCTTGAGACCTGAAAAGGTCCTATTTCCTCCAAAATGTGAAAATAAAGGAGCAAAACTATAATTAGCAAGGGTTTCATTCAGTTTCTATAAAAGGTAGAATTATGTTCACTGCAACTAAACTAGGAGTTTATCATTTTATTTATAACACTCACACACATTGGCACATATAGAGTTCAGATGTAAAGATCTAGACACAGTTAATTCTTATCGAAACTAATTTATCTAAAATGTCCCCAGAAATGTTTTCAGCAAAAAGTATGTATGAAATATATATTTATTTATTCTATATACATATTGTGTATATATATGCAGATTCAATATAGGTATATATGTTATATATAACATATGTATAGTAGTCAATTGAAGTGTATCCCTATTCTAACTGCTGGTACATATGAATGGGACCTTATTTGGAAATAGGGTCTTTGCAGATGTGATTATTTTAGGATTTCAAGATTATTCTGGGTCAGGGTGGCCTTATGTCCTTACAAGTGACAGAAGAGGAGAGACCCAGACACAGAGGAGAAGCCCTGAGAAGACAGAGGAAGAGACAGGAGGGAGGCGGCCACAAGCCCAGGGACGCCTGGAGCCCCAGAAGCTGGAAGAGGCGGGAAGGACCCTCCCCTGGAGCCTCTGGAGGGAGTGCGGCCCTGGGACACCTTGACCTCAGACGTCTGGTCTCCAGGACTGGGGGAGGATGAATCTTTGTTGTTTTTAGCCTCCCAGTTTATGGTCATTTGCTATGGCTGCCCTTGTAGTTTACATCCATGTATATAAGTCAGTGAATAATATTGGATGAGATAGTATTTTTATATATTTTAAGTAGTGCAGTGTGGGACCTGTCCAAGAAAAGTCTAATGGGAAGAAGAGAGACTTCTGCTATAGGCAGGGTTCCTGCTGGAAGAAGCCCAGGTTAGGAATCTAGACCTGGATTTCAATCCCGGCTCTGACGTTAACCAGCCCGGTGGACTTGAGGGCAGTGCCACTTGGGAAAGCGGACACCACCTATGCCTATGGTCTTGATCGGGTTGAATGAAGTAATGAATCCTTTCTCGGAGCCCACGAAGTCTGCTTGGAAGGCGTAAACCGGTGTCAGGTTTTGGAGCAAGATGTTGAAATTGTCCTGCAGAAACTGGAGGGGAAACAATGTGGTTTTGAATAAGCAAATGACAAGATCAAACTGGCGTTTCAGAAAACTCTTTTTTTCCTGCTCGCGCCATTTCTGCATCATGTGGGACGGGGATGAGCTCTGTGAGGTAGTCAGGTGATAGGTGATACTGTTCTCAAACGGCAAATTCACGTGGTCCTGTTCCTCATGCCTTCCGCTATTTTCAGGAATCACGGCTCAAACCTGTTACATTCCTTAAGCTGATGACTAACGGCCAAAGCTCTGAGGTTCTGAAGTATTTATGTCATTATTCATTTCAACAGAATTTTCACAGGCACGGGAAGTAGTATTCGCGTGTGAGACGCACACACCCAATGCTTTGTGCACTTGTCATTCTGCAGCTTTCTTACGAGAGTTCTACGCCCCGAGGCTGGGGTCCTCCAGCATCGAGTGGGGACCCAGCCTCCCTACTTGGTGGGTCCGTGCCTCCAGTCTACCTTTGGTTAATATTCCCTTGTGCTCCGTGGTCGTCATTTTCCTAAAGAGCAGTTGATCCCAACCTAGAGCAATACCTTGGCCACAGTTTTCTCCTGTCAGCTCCCAGGACTGAAGAATGTTCTCCAGCCAGATACCAGACACATCTGACCTCCTGGGGAATTAGGATTTACTGTCCCTGAGTATTTTGTTTGCTTTTTTTGGTTTGTTTTCATTGTGAACCAATATGTTCTTTTTTTAAAAAATTTTATTTTATATTGGACTGTAGTTGATTTAGAATGTTGGGTTAGTTTCAGGTGTACAGCAAAGTGATTCTGTTTTATAGACATATACATTCTTTTTCAGATTCTTTCCCCTTATAGGTTATTACAAGATATTGAGTATAGTTCCCTGTACTATACAGTAGGTCCTTGTTGTTTATCTATTTTATTTATTTTTGAATTTTATTTTTTTATACAGCAGGTTCCTATTAGTCATCCATTTTATGCATATTAGTGTATACATGTCAATCCCAGTCTCCCAATTCATCACACCACCAGCCCCAGCAATCCCCGCTTTCCCCCCTTGGTGTCCATACATTTGTTCTCTACGTCTGTGTCTCAATTTCTGCCCTGCAAACCGGTTCATCTGTACCATTTTTCTAGGTTCCACGTATATGCGTTAATATACGATATTTGTTTTTCTCTTTCTGACTTACTTCACTCTGAATGACAGTCTCTACATGCATCCACGTCTCTACAAATGACCCAATTTTGTTCCTTTTTGTGGCTGAGTAATATTCCATTGTATATATGTACCACATCTTCTTTATCCATTCGTCTGTCGATGGGCATTTAGGTTGCTTCCATGACCTGGATATTGTAAATAGTGCTGCAGTGAACATTGGGGGGGCATGTGTCTTTTTGAATTATGGTTTTCTCTGGGTATATGCCCAGTAGTGGGATCACTGGATCATATGGTAATACTATTTTTAATTTTTTAAGGAACCTCCATACTGTTCTCCATAGTGGCTGTGTCAATTTACATTCCCACCAACAGTGCAAGAGGGTTCCCTTTTCTCCACACCCTCTCCAGCATTTGTTGTCTGTAGATTTTCTGATGATGCCCATTCTAACTGGTGTGAGTTGTGAGTTCTAACTCATTGTAGTTGTGATTTGCATTTCTCTAATGATTAATGATGTTGAGCATTCTTTCATGCGTTTGTTGACAGTCTGTATATCTTCTTTGGAGAAATGTCTATTTAGGTCATCTGCCTATTTTTGGATTGGTTGTTTGTTTTTTTAATATTGAGCTGCATGAGCTGTTTATACATTTTGGAGATTAATCCTTGGTCCATTGATTTGTTTGCAAATATTTTCTCCCATTCTGAGGGTTGTCTTTTCATCTTGTTTATGGTTTCCTTTGCTGTGCAAAAGCTTTTACGTTTCATTAGGTCTCACTTGTTTATTTTTGTTTTTATTTCCATTACTCTAGGAGGTGGATCAAAAAAGATCTTGCTGTGATTTATGTCAAAGAGTGTTCTTCCTATGTTTTCCTCTAAGCGTTTTATAGTGTCCAGTCTTACATTTAGGTCTCTAATCCATTTTGAGTTTATTTTTGTGTATGGAGTTAGGGAGTGTTCTAATTTCATTCTTTTACATGTAGCTGTCCAGTTTTCCCAGCACGACTTATTGAAGACACTGTCTTTTCTCCATTGTATATCTTTGCCTCCTTTGCCATAGATAAGTTGACCATAGGTGCGTGGGTTTATCTCTGGGCTTTCAATCTTGTTCCATTGATCTATATTTCTGTTTTTGTGCCTGTACCATATTGTCTTGATTACTGTAGCTTTGTAGTATATCTGAAGTCAGGGAGTCTGATTCCTCCAGCTCCGTTTTTTTCCCTCAAGACTGCTTTGGCTATTTGGGTTCTTTTGTGTCTCCATACAGATTTTAAGATTTTTTGTTCTAGTTCTGTAAAAAATGCCATTGGTAATTTGATGGAGATTGCATTGAATCTGTAGATTGCTTTGGGTATTATAGTCATTTTCACAGTATTGAGCCTTCCAGTCCAAGAGCATGGTATATCTCTCCATCTGATGGTGTCATCTTTAATTTCTTTCATCACTGTCTTATGCGTACAGGTCTTTTGTCTCCCTAGGTAGGCTTATTCCTAGGTATTTTATTCTTTCTGTTGCAGTGGTAAATGGGAGTGTTTCCTTAATTTCTCTCTCAGATTTTTCTTCACTAGTGTATAGGAATGCAAGAGATTTCTGTGCATTAATTTTGTATTCTGCAACTTTACCAACTTCATTGATTAGCTCTAGTAGTTTTCTGGTAACATCTTTAGGATTCTCTACGTATAGTGTCATGTCATCTGCAGACAGTGACAGTTTTACTTCTTCTTTTCCAATTTGTATTACTTTTATTTCTCTTTTTCTCTGATTGCTGTGGCTAGGACTTCTGAAACTATGTTGAATAATAGTGGTGAGAGTGGACATCCTTGTCTTGTTCCTGGTCTTATAGGAAATGCTTTCAGTTTTTGAGCTTAAACCATTGAGAATGATGTTTGCTGTGGGTTTGTCATATATGGCCTTTATTATGTTGAAGTAAGTTCCCTCTGTGCCCACTTTCTGGAGAGTTTTTATCATAAAAGGGTGTTGAATTTTGTCAAAAGCTTTTTCTGCATCTATTGAGATGGTCATGTGGTTTTTATTCTTCATTTTGTTAATACTGTGTATCACGTTGATTGATTTGCGTATATTGAAGAATCCTTGCATCTCTGGGATAAATCGCACTTAATCATGGTGTATGATGCTTTTAATGTGTTGTTGGATTCTGTTTGCTAGTGTTCTGCTGAGAATTTTTGCATCTATATTCATCAGTGATATTGGTCTGTAATTTTCTTTTTTTGTAGTATATTTGTCTGGTTTTGGTATCATGGTGATGGTGACCTCATAGAATGAGTTTGGGAGTTTTCCTTCCTCTGCAATTTTTTGGAAGAGTTTGAGAAGGATGGGTGTTAGCTCTTCTCAAAATGTTTGATAGAATTCGCCTGTGAAGCTCTCTGGTTCTGGACTTCTGTTTGTTGGAACATTTTTTTTTTTTTTTTTTTTTTTTTTTTTGGTGGTATGCGGGCCTCTCACTGCTGTGGCCTCTCCCACCGCTCCGGACGCGCAGGCTCAGCAGCCACGGCTCACGGGCCCAGCCGCTCCGCGGCATGTGGGATCTTCCCGGACCGGGGCACGAACCCGTGTCCCCTGCATCGTCAGGCGGACTCTCAACCGCTGCGCCACCAGGGAAGCCCTGTTGGAACATTTTTAATCACAGTTTCAATTTCATTACTTGTGATTGGTCTATTCATATTTTCTATTTCTTCCTTGTTCTGTCTTGGAAGATTGTACCTTTCTAAGAATTTGTCCATTTCTTCCAGGTTGTCCATTATATTGGCATAGGGTTGCTTGTAGTAGTCTCTTAGGATGGTTTGTATTTCTGTGGTGTCTGTTGTAACTTCTCCTTTTTCATTTCCAATTTTATTGATTTGAGTCCTCTCCCTCCTTTTCTTGATGAGTCTGGCTAGTGGTTTATCAATTTTGTTTATCTTCTCAAAGAACCAGCTTTTAGTTTTATTGATCTTTGCTATTGTTTTCTTTGTTTCTTTTTCATTTATTTCTGCTCTGATCTTTATGATTTCTTTCCTTCTGCTAACTTTGGGTTTTGTTTGTTCTTCTTTCTCTAGTTCCTTTAGGTGTAAGGTTAGATTGTTTACTTGAGATTTTTCTTGTTTCTTGAGGTAGGCTTGTATTGCTATAAACTTCCCTCTTAGAACTGCTTTTGCTGCATCCCGTAGGTTTTGGATGTTCGTGTTTTCATTGTCATTTGTCTCTAGGTATTTTTTGACTTCCTCTTTGATTTCTTCAGTGATCTCTTGGTTATTTAGTAACGTATTGTTTAACCTACATGTGTTTGTGTTTTTAACGTTTTTTTCCCCCTGTAATTGATTTCTGATCTCATAGTGTTGTAGTTGGAAAAGATGCTGGATATGATTTCACTTTTCTTAAATTTACTGAGTCTTGATTTGTGACCCAAGATGTGATCTATCCTGGAGAATGTTCCTTGTGCGCTTGAGAAGAAAGTGTAATCTGCTGTTTTTGGATGGCATGTCCTATAAATATCAATTAAATCTATCTGGTCTATTGTGTCATTTAAAGCTTGTGTTTCCTTATTTATTTCTGTTTGGATGATCTGTCCATTGGTGTAAGTGAGATGTTAAAGTCCCCCACTATTATTGTGTTACTGTCAATTTCCTCTTTTGTAGCTGTTAGCATTTGCCTTATGTATTGAGGTGCTCCTATGTTGGGTGCATATATATTTATATTTGTTATATCTTCTTGGATTGATCCCTTGATCATTATGTACTGTCCTTCCTTGTCTCTTGTAATATTATGTATTTTAAAGTCTATTTTATCTGATATGAGTATTGCTACTCCAGCTTTCTTTTGATTTCCATTTGCATGGAATATCTTTTTCCATCCCCTCACTTTCAGTCTGTATGTGTCCCTAGGTCTGAAGTGGGTCTCTTGTAGACAGCATATAGATGGGTCTTGTTTTTGTATCCATTCAGCAAGCCTGTGTCTTTTGGTTGGAGCATTCACTTTTAAGGTAATTATCGATATGTATGTTCCTGTGATCATTTTCTTAATTGTTTTGGGTTTGTTTGTGTAGGTCCTTTTCTTCTCTTGTGTTTCCCACCTAGAGAAGTTCCTTTAGCATTTGTTGTAGAGCTGGTTTGGTGGTGCTGAATTCTCTTAGCTTTTGCTTGTCTGTAAAGCTTTTGATTTCTCCATCCAATCTGAATGCGATCCTTGCTGGGTAGAGTAATCTCGGTTGTGGGTTCTTCCCTTTCATCACTTTAAACATGTCCTGCCACTCCCTTCTGGCTTGTAGAGTTTCTGCTGAGAAATCAGCTGTTAACCTTATGGGAGTTCCCTTGTATGTTATTTGTCGTTTTTCCCTTGCTGCTTTCAATAATTTTTCTTTGTCTTTAACTTTTGCCAATTTGATTACTATGTGTCTCGGCGTGTTTCTCCTTGGGTTAATCCTGTGAGGGACTCTCTGCACTTCCTGGACTTGGGTGGCTATTTCCTTTCCCATGTTAGGGAAGTTTTCGATTACAATCTCTTCAAATATTTTCTCTGGTCCTTTCTCTCTCTCTTCTCCTTCCGGGACCCCTATAATGCAAATGTTTTGCGTTTAATGTTGTCCCAGAGGTCTCTTAGTCTGTCTTCATTTCTTTTCATTCTTTTTTTCTTTATTCTCTTGCATGGCAGTGAATTCCAGCATTCTGTCTTCCAGGTCACTTATCCGTTCTTCTGCCTCAGTTATTTTGCTATTGGTTCCTTCTAGTGTAGTTTTCATTTCAGTTATTGTATTGTTCATCTCTGTTTGTTCTTTAATTCTTCTAGGTCTTTGTTAAACATTTCTTGCATCTTCTCGATCTTTGCCTCCATTCTTTTTCTGAGGTCCTGGATCACCTTCACTATCGTTATTCTGAATTCTTTTTCTGGAAGGTTGCCTATCTCCACTTCATTTAGCTGTTTTTCTGGGGTTATATC
Organism: Phocoena phocoena; assembly: GCF_963924675.1. NCBI lineage: Eukaryota > Metazoa > Chordata > Mammalia > Artiodactyla > Phocoenidae > Phocoena > Phocoena phocoena. The sequence continues at coordinate 1,305,549 of NC_089240.1, read as the reverse complement.
TTGTTCCTTCATCTGGTGCATAGCCCTCTGCCTTTTCACCTTGTCTGTCTTTCTGTGAATGTGGTTTTCGTTCCACAGGCTGCAGGATTGTAGTTCTTCTTGCTTCTCTGTCTGCCCTCTGGTGGATGAGGCTGTCTAAGAGGCTTGGGCAAGCTTCCTGATTGGACAGACTGGTGATGGTAGGTAGAGCTGGGTGTTGCTCTGGTGGGCAGAGCTCAGTAAAACTTTAATCCACTTGTCTGATGATGGGTGGGGCTGGATTCCTTCCCTGTTGGTTGTTTGTCCTGAGGTGACCCAACACTGGAGCCTGCCCCACTCTTTGTTTGGGCTAATGGCAGACTCTGGGAGGGCTCACACCAAGGAGTACTTCCCAGAACTTCTGCTGCCAGTGTCCTTGTCCCCACGGTGAGCCACAGCTACCCCCCGCCTCTGCAGAAGACACTCCAACACTAGCAGGCAGGTCTGGTTCAGTCTCCTATGGGGTCACTGCTCCTTCCCCTGGGTCCCGATGCGCACACTACCTTGTGTGTGCCCTCCAAGAGTGGAGTCTCTGTTTCCCCCAGTCCTGTCGAAGTTCTGCAGTCAATTCCCACTAGCCTTCAAAGTCTGATTCCCTAGGAATTCCTCCTCCTGTTGCTGGACCCCCAGGTTGGGAAGCCTGACGTGGGGCTCAGAACCTTCACTCCAGTGGGTGGACTTCTCTGGTATAAGTGTTCTCCAGTGTGTGAGTCACCCACCCAGCAGTTATGGGATTTGATTTTGCTGTGATTGCGCCCCTCCTACCGTCTCATTGTGGCTTCTCCTTTGTCTCTGGATGTGGGGTATCTTTTCTGGTGAGTTCCAGTGTCTTCCTGTCGATGACTGTCCAGCAGCTGGTTGTGATTCTGGTGTTCTCGCAAGAGGGCGTGAGAGCACGTCCTTCTCCTCCGCCATCTTGAACCAATCTCTGTTGATCTGTTTTATATACAGTAGTGTGTATCTCTTAATCCCAAACTCCTAATTTATCCCTCCCACCCCTTCCCCCTTTGGTAACCATAAGTTTGTTTTCTATGTCTGTGGGTCTGTTTCTGTTTTGTAAATAAGTTCATTTGAATCATTTTTTTTTTAGATTCGGCATATAAGCGATATCGTGTGATATTTGTATAAAATCACTCTGCACACACTGTGGCTGTTTGAAAAGTGATTCAAAGGAGAATTTCTATATTGCAAGTGAACTCCAATTTAAAAAAATAATTTAACGCCACCTAGTATATATAGCATGGATACACAACAAGGTCCTACTGCATAACACAGGGAACTATATTCAATATCCTGTGATAAACCATAATGGAAAAGAATATGAAAAAGATTAGGTATATATATGTATAACTGAATCACTTTGCTGTACAGCGGAAATTAGCACACCATTGTAAAACAACCTTCCTTCAATAAAATTTAAAAAAGTAATTTAAAAAGGAGAATTTCTGAAACAATCCCTGACTTTGAATAAAGGTTTTCTCATGCCTTGTTTTTGTTTCTGAAAATGTTCCAAATTGTTCATCATTACCCAGTGTTATCTGTTTACAGGGAAATCAGGTGACATTGTACGTTACAGGGACATTACATTACATCAGATGACATTACAGGGAAATCATGACAAAACAGAAACAGACTCTCAGACATAGAAAACAAACTCATGGTTACCAAAGGGGACAGGGGAGAGGGATAAATTAGGTGTTTGGGATTAAGAGATACACGCTACTATACATAAGAAAGGTAAACAACAAGGACCTGCTGTAGAGCACAGGGAGCTGTACGCAGTATTTTATAATAACCTAAATGGGAAAAGAATCTGAAAAAGGACAAATATAGGTATATGTACAGTTGAATCCCTTTGCTTTACACCTGGAACTAACACAACATTGTAAATCACCTTTGGTCCAATATAAAATAAAAATTAAAGAAAAAAATGTTTTTAATTAAAAAAATAATAAAGAAGATGGATGGCATCTAGGTGTTCCCACGGACTCTTGGGAACTTTTGGAAACTCACCGAACAGCCCTGCTCCTGGGGAAGCAGCAGAGGTCTCAAAAACATGCTGACAGCCGTGGGCTCTACCCAGCAGTTTTCCACCAGCCTGTTTCCAAAGAAAGGGGTTTCATTTCTGCAATGAAACGACATAGCCCGATATCTCTGAACAGAAACCTATTCTGCTCCCGTCTCTTTGAAGGGTCGAAATGTCCTGAAATCATTTATCTCCTTGCGTGGTTCCCTTAGAGAAATGAATTTTATATTCTTGTGGGAAAACTGTAATTTTATGTGTAACACAGCCTGAGTCATGGCTCCTGGGTTTACATTTCAGAGATGAAATCAACAGCCCGGTGACATTCTAGGATATTTACCTGAGAACTTAGTTCTGTGCCCTTTGCAGTGTGGGTTTCCTGGGGGAAATTGGCTTTTAGGGCTGGAGACCTTCTCAGACAGGAGACTGTTTTGTCCAATCAATGGGCTTTTTTGCCTGCACTTTACAGAGAAAGAAAGGAAAAGTGTATAGCCCAGTGCTCAGTTGTAGAGAACAGAGTCTGTTTGAGGTACTGTAGGTTGGAAAAGATTTACTGCAGGATATATGTATATTTTAATAAAGATGTAATTCCCATGTCATAAAATTCACTCTTTTAAAATGTACAATTCAGGGACTTCCCTGGTGGTCCGGTGGTTGGGGCTTTGCACGCCCATTGCAGGGGATGCAGGTTTAATCTCTGGTCGGGGAATAAGGTCCCACATGCCCCTGCACCAAAATAATAATAAAACAAAAATAAAATAAAATTTTTAAGAAGAAATTAAAGTGTACAATTCAGTGGGTTTTAGTATATTCACAAAGTTGTGAAACCTTTAACTTTGCTTAATTTCACAACGTTGTCACCACCCTAAAGTAAACCCTGTTCCCATCAATGCCCCCCCATCACCCCTTTTCTCCTAGGCCCTGGCATTACTAATCTGCCTTTTGTCTGCATGGATTGCCCATCCTAGACATTTCACGTGGATGGAACCCTACACTTGTGGCTCTTTGTGACTGGTTCCTTTCCCTTAGCTTAATGTTTTCAGGGTATATCCACCCTGAAGCACGTAGCTGGACTTGGTTCTGTTTTATGGCTGAAGAATATTCCATTGCATGGATGGACCCCATCCTGTTCATCCATCCATCCATCCTTAGGCTCTTTCCTACTTGTTGGCTGTTGTGCTTGATGCTGCTGTAGCACACGTGGAGAAGGTTTTGTTTGAACACCCGTGCTCAGTTCTTTGGGGTAGATGCCTAGGCGTGGAATTGCTGAGTAGGGTAATTCTTTGTTTCCCTTTTTAAGGAACCACCAAAGTGTTCTCCAAGGTGGCTGCACCATCTCACTTTTGTACCAGCCACATTTGAAGACGGTCATTTTCTCCAAACTCTCCCCAACCCACGTGACTATCTGTCCTTTATATCGAAGCCATCCTGGGTGTGTGTGTGTGAGATGCTGTCTCCTTGTGGGTTTTATTTGCATTTCCCCAGTGACTAATGATGTCCAGCGTCTTTTCAAATGCTTCTTGGAGTTTTGGTTTTTTTGCATAGAAAGGGAAACACCTCCATGGTTGCACTGGAGGCGTGGCTTCTACCTTGACCCTTGTCCAGATCTCATGGGAGCACATCTGATTAGCTGACCTAAGTCCTCTTAAGCATTACTGTTTTTTGTGGGGTTTTTTGATTTTTTAATTATGATTTGTCTTGGTAAACTCCAGAATTTGTGTTTTTTTTAAATTTTTGTAAGTGAAGTATAGTTGATTTACAATTATCACGTTAGTTTCAGGTGTACAGCAAAGTGATACAGTTATATACTATATATATATGTGTGTGTGTGTTCCTTTTCAGATTCTTTTCCATTATAGGTTGTTATAGGATATCGACTATAGTTCCTGTGCTATACAGTAGGTTCTTTTTTATCTATTTTATATATAGTAGTGTGTATAGGTTAATCCCAAACTCCTACTTTATCCCTACCCCACCCCCTTTTCCTCCATGGTAACCATGTTTGTCCTCTACATCTGCGACTCTGTTTCTGCTTTGCAAATAAGTTCATCTCTACCATTTTTCTAGATTCCGCTTATAAGCGGTATCATGTGATATATGTCTTTCTCTGACTTACGTCACTCAGTGTGATCATCTCCAGGTCCATCCGTGGTGCTGCAAATGGCATTATTTTGTTCTTTTTCTGTGGCTGAGTAATATTCCATCGTATATTTCTACCGCGTCTTCTTTGTCTCTTCATCTGTCGGTGGATGCTTAGGTTGCTTCTGTGTCTTGGCTACTGTACGAAGTGCTAGCATTCCTGTTTTGAGAGGGTCTGCAGAATGCTGCTTGATGCCTGGACCTCTGACATGTAGGTAACCCTAAAATGTGACCAGAGAGTGTCTTAAGGCCCAAACCATCATAACTAGTGAATCTCACAGTACTCAAATTTCAGAGACAGATGTCAAGAGCACACAGGTAACTGAGGGTTTGGGTTCCAATGCTTGTATTACGTTTTCAGCATCACAACTTTCTTTATCGTTCCCTTTTCTTATCTGGTAAACAGGAAATACAAGTTTACGACCTTATAGGCGTTTCTGGAAGATTCAGGTCATCCAGGGTTTATGGAGCCTCTGAGGTGTGTTGCTTGGGTAACAGCCATGAACAAAATAAACGACCCCTCCCCGCTTGCCCTCCTTTTGCTTATGACTTAAAAGGGATGGTCACCAATAACCGAGCTCAATAATTACATAACAGTAGTACTAATAAGGATACGTAGAGAAAGTGGCAGACTCTAGGAAAAAGAACAAGTAGAAGACAGTTGACGAATCATGCGTGCTAGCAGTGGGGTACCATTTGCAGAATAAGAATGGTCAAGCTTGGTCTTACTGAAAAGATACAATTATATGAAATAAAGGAAGCGGAACTCTTGGGGCTGTGAGAGTCACACGTACAGTCAAGGGTCCAAATCTCTCGGCAACCATTGTGATCCTCACTCTTTCCATCACCGCCACCATCACGATTGCCACCGTTTCAGTCAGCGGACGAGACTTAAGCTGCCGGCGACTAGCTCAGATGTTCGGCATCTCAGAGAAGAAACCCAGCGAAGCATCCCAGTAGGAAGCGGCTACAGTCTCTGTGAGCTGGAAGGCATCGGGTGAAACTCTTTGATCCTGTTCTCTATTCAACACTCACGGCGCCGACGGTGCTGCCTTTGATCCGAGGCAGTGGCTGGAAGATCAGGGGTCCGGGAGTCAGCAGTGCCTCAGATTTGGGGCTGTTTGATCCCCTTGCCTGGGGCTTCTGAGCTCCAACACCCGCCTTCGTAAGGACGGGACCCGGACAGTGGTCCTGAACGGGGGCATCCAGACCTCATTTCCTAAGGCCGCCACGCAGCGCTGAGGTGCCAGAGGCACTGTGAACAAAGTGGGAGCTGAAACGAACCTCTCATTATTCATTGTGTGGGACTCACGTGACGGTTCAGTTCTCCCCGTAGCCCAGAATATAGTTCGGCTGAGCCGTACAGCACAGACATTTAGGTACAAACCCACCGTCCCTGAAACAGAGATGCTGCCGCCCACCCCGTCGTGGTGCCGTGAGGGTCAACAAGACGTGCCATGCTCGGCCCAATACTTCGACGCGGTCCTTCTTTTGTCCATTTGTATTTATGAAACGAAGGCAGCCTCCACATTCCGTATGCGCGGACTCTGCCTACCACCCGGGGAAGCCGGAATTTTCTCGGAAGCACAGAAGCCGGAATTTTCTCAATCCCCCAGCAGCTTCAAGGATGCAACACATCCTTGGAAGGTCGTCCTGCAATATGGCGCCCAGTGGCAACCCATAGGGTACGTTTGCATGCGATGCTTTTGTTGGACAAGCTGCCCTGTGTGTGTCAAGGCGCTGGCTTAGCTTTGGGAATTCTGGACAGCTACACAGTGGATTCAAGAAGCAATCCCAGGTCTGAGATGAAAGCAGCTATTTTTCCCAGCTGGCCAGGAGCCTCCATCTTCAACGCCTTCCTCTGGTCCTTCTGACTTAGAACCTGTGGATGGATTTTTCCTGGTGATCTTTTTCTCATTATTTTTTCAATTGTGGTAAAATAACACCACATTTGCAACCTGAACTATTTTTAAGTGTACGGTTGTCTGGCATGAAGCACATTCAAACTGTGCGCAGCCATCCCCACCATGCGTCTCCAGAACTTGTTCGTCTTCCCAAACTGAAATTCTGTTCCCATGAAACACTCACTCCCCATGTCCCCTGCCCCCAACCTGCTGAGGACTTTTGTCCTCTATGTTGGAATGTCTGAAGGTGGCTTCTGTGATCATCACGGGGGAACCTGGCCTGGCTGGCAACTGGGGCCAAAGTGGGGGGCCTCCTGCCACCTTTCTGAGCTGGGGACCCACCGGGACCCGTGTGCCTCCACTACCCACGCTGGAGCTCCGAGGTCCCTCCAAGTCCGAGGTCCATGGAAGGAGATCAGACAAGAGGGAGACGGATGAGGGGCCCTGACCCGTCTGCACGTGCCCCACCGTCAACGACATAGAGTTCATCCTCAGCAACGAGATACGCTGTGGGCTCGTCCTCAGGAGGGGTCTGTAAAGATATCGAGGAGCTGGTCGGGGGCTCCTGGTGGAAACCCCATTCTTGCACAAGGAAAGGAGGGCTTAAGGCTTGCGTGCCATGAAGCTTTCTAATCATGGTGCAAGTGAAGTGCCTGACACCTCCTCCTACCTCTGCTTCGTCATGATACTGGATTCTTATTGCTTTGCAGCTTTCGGTTGCTGTATGAGTTTGGTAGGGCTCCCATAACAAACCACCCCGGCCTGGGGCGCTTAAACAACTCACACTTATTTCCCCCGGTGCTGGAGGCTGGAATCTGAGGTCAGGGTGTGGGCAGGGCTGGTTTCTTCTGAGGCCTCTCCCCTGGGCATGTAGATGGCCGTCTCCTCTCTGTGTCCTCACAGGGTCATCCCTCTGTGTATGTCTGTGTTCTGATCTCCTCTTCCTATAAGGACACCGGTGCTACGGGATCAGGACCCACCCTAGTGACCTCATTGTACCTTCATCCCCTCTTTAAAGGTCCTGTCTCCAAATACCCCAAGAACCGTCACATCGTGGGTTAGGATTTCAACATATGAGTTAAGTGTAGGGGGGACACACGTAACCCATAACACTTGGCGACTCTGTGTCCAAGGAGACCGAGCTTTGCAAGGCGCGTCCCATCTCTCTGGCTTACCCTCAGGACCCTGCATGTCGTGGGCAGCTCTTAAACGTGCCTTGTTGCTGGATGAATTGCAGTTGGTGAGACATTTCAACACCCACCCGAGTACAAGGCACGAGGCTGGGACCACAGCCCAACACAGGATGCCTCGGCCAGGCAGTAACTAACAGATACGGGTAGATGCTCGTGAGCTACTTGGATGGACAACCCCCTTCAGTAACAGAGGGCAGCTTTCCTAGACCGACGCTCCACCGAAGGGTTTCCTGAGTTGTCTGGTTCCGACATGCAGAGCTGAGGATGTTGGTTTTTTAAAACCCATACCTGCAGAGAGCATCTCTAGCACTGTGTGTGGTCAGAGGAGGTTGGGGGGGGGGACTTCATGCAGAGGAGGGGTCCTCTATGGGGGCGGGGTGTTCATGTCCATGGTGGGGAGCCCTGAGTGGGGCAGAGTGTGAGGAATCACTGCCAGGGGCTGTACACCCATCTCCACACCAAGAACTGCCCATACGACAGATAACACTGTGTCTGCTATGAATCCACAGTCAATTTTTTTTTCCAAATAAACCACAAATACGTCATAGATTATGGCTAAATGAGTAGTAACTATTTCAGCACTCTATCTCCTCTTTTGAAGAACACCAGTATGCATGGCAGTCACGTGGGAATATGTGAATTTTTTGATATCCAAAAAGCCCAATACAGTTGAAGATGACTAAAATCTGTAGCTGCTGGGAGCAGATGGCTCCCGAGATGCATCTTGGTGGCTGACAACATGAGATGTGATCAGCTGAATAACGTCTGCTTCAGACGGGACTTGGTGATACTCTGACCAGACAGGTCAAGGTGGGGAACTGTTTTAAAATACAGGGTTTAGAGACTTCCCTGGCGGTCCAGTGGTTAAAAAATGTGCTTCCCATGCCGGGGGCGCAGGTGCGATCCCTGCTCAGGGAACTAAGATCCCACGTGCCACATAGTGTGGCCAAAAAAATAAAATAGTTTAAAAATAGGGTTTATTATTATTCAGGTATAGTAAATCCAACAAATCGGGAGATGACTGCCACGGAGAAGCTAGTCTGTAGATCTCCGGCAATGTGTCTTTCCTTAGCAATACCGTCCTTTCCTTAGCAATACCGTCTTGGACACTTGAAATGTACTAAGAGGGGTGATCTTAACTGCTCTCATCACAAAGAAGCAAACAAAAACAAAACTGGAAACTATGTGAGATGATGCATATATATTCATGAGTTTATTGGTGGCCACTCTTTCACATTATATACATATATCAAAGCATGAAGTGGTACACCTTAAATAATACACTTTTTATTCATCAATTTTATGTGGATAAAGATGGGGGGGAAATAGATAGTTGGTGACTCACAGTTTCCAAGAGGAGGGGGCACACCACACCACGCAGGGCCACATGGGGAGGCACCAGGGTCGGTCAGGAGGAAGGGAGTTGGGGACTAGACAGCAGCCTTTATTATGGTTTCCACAGGAAGGAACAGGTGAGCAGGGTTAGGATGGGCTGGTGTGAATAATTCCAGCAGGTCCTGGGTACAGTTGCTCTCCTAGTTGTCTCGTACCTGCTCTGGGAGGGATGAGGGCAGGTGGATGGTGGCCCGTGAGAATGCAAATAAGAACAGCAACACAGGTAGCTCCCTGCTGGTGTTCACACCCAGCATCACATCCGTAGTAGACTTAAAACCTGAATTCTGCTTCCTCCGTCAAATGTGGATCCTCGAGGGGCTTCAGTTCCAAAAGGGGCCAGTGTCATCAACATTGTAAGCTATCAGATCCCAGATATGTATTACTCTTTCATCATTTTTTTTTTAACATGGGGGAAATGTTTTCACATTTTCCTCATCTGTGCTCTCAGCTTCCCAAAAAAAATTTAACATAGTAGAATCAAAGGAGATCTTGAAGCAATAAAACAGCTAATATTTCTATGAAACAAGGAGACGTATGAGAGCCTCCTCAGAGGAGGGGTGGGGCATGGGGTCTGGATGGGTCAGTTTGCATTTGGAAGGGGGGTCATTTGCTCTCTCTAGGAATTGGCCGTCCCCTGGAAGGTCAGGAAGACCCCAAGATATCAAAGCATCAGAAACACAGAAAGTAGGAAGTACATTATTATAGGACCCTTCTTCTGTTAAAGGACACTGACAGGATCCCTTTTTCTTTCTTTTTCCTTTAAAGGAGCTGCTTGGCTTTGGGGAACAGGGTGAGGAGGGGCGTTACCAAACTGTGGGAAAATGACACTTTCCAGAAACACCTGGATTTGTGCTTTGAAAGAGCAGCTCTGCTGCTTCCTGGGGGCACCTCTTCTCCAGGCATTGCAGACAAACCATGCCATGAACCAGAAATCTGTTTCTTTGGTGGCCTTGAGTCGTAGGACCACCTAATGTAACATCATTCAGCAGCTTTACTTTGCCGGACTGGTGACTCATTGGTGGGAACCCCAGGTAGGATATGGATCACATGTAGAGGTGCATCTTGTCTGGCTTAGACGGATGGGTACGCATCTCCATTCTAATCTAATCTCCGTTACAAGGAGGTGGAGGAACCAGTTTAACAAGTGTCGTCTCTTTGTGCTGATGTTACAGCCATATCTCACCTACCCCGGAGGCTTCACGGCCATGAGTACGGTTGACTGGGACCAGGACATAAAGCAATGAGCCCGTCCGATGGCAAGGAAAGTGACGGGCTTCACGCTCTAGGTGCTGGTGGAACCCTAAGAACTGACACCATCACTTTATTGGTAGGCACCGCCTTGCGTCTACCATCTTGTCACAAAACGCCATGTTGTGGAGGCATCAGGAGAAAGGTGTAAAGCTGCCAGTTGAAACAGACAAATACTCAGAACCCAGAGAGGAAGGATAGGAACCAGCACACCCTGCCTCACTCATGCTTGGGGACAGAAGCAGAGGAGAGAATGGGACTTTACCCCGTGTTGGGTGACTGGATTTGGGAACTCAGAAACGCCACGGGGTGACTAAAGCAATTCATCGCCTCTGAGGTTGGCACTTCTGAGCTCCCACTTGTCTGCCACCCGGGTGGCTACCAAGCTTTGCTCATTCACACCTTCTGTCTCATTCTCACACCCCAGACTCTTCAACAGGACTTTAATGTTCAGGGTCAGAATTGTTTCCTCACAGTGGAGCTGCCTCCACGGCAGGGATTTCTCTATCTCTGCAGAGAGTGGGGTTCATCTAGAAGATGGCTGGCTTCCCGTCCAGGTGTGGGGTCCTTTCACCTTTACCTACTCCGAGCTGGGGAGCAACAAACAGTCTGTGTGAGGCCATTGCATGAGACACGCAGGGATCTCAGCACCCAAGGGGCAAAGTGGGTTGAGAATCTCAAAGCAATTTGGCAGCTCTCGTGACTGGTGTAGCACCAGAAGGTGAGCGGGAGGGGAAGGACCCACAGGAGTTTTCCCCTGATGAGCGACGAGGAGATAGATGTAAACTAGTCAGAAATCGCACTTGAAAGAAATACGGAAACATGCCAATGGTTCATTTGGTATCTTTCTACACAATTTTTATTCTCTACTAGAGTAGAGTCGATAACAGTGTTGTGTGAGTTCCGGCAAAGTGACTCAGTTCTACATATACACGTATCTCTTCTTTTTCAAGAAGAGATACGTATCTCAGTTCTACATATACACGTATCTCTTCTTTTCCCATTATAGGTTATTACAAGATGTCGAGTTCCCTGTGCTCTACAGTAGGTCCTTCTTGGTTATCCATTTTATATGTAGTCGTGTGTGTATGTTAACCACAAACTCCTAATTTATCCCTCCCCCCTCCCTTTCCCCTTTGGTAACCATAAGTTTGTTCTCTAAGTCTGTGAGTCCGTTTCTGTTTTGTAAATAAGTTCATTTGTGTCATTTTTTAAGATTCCGCATATGAGGGATATCATAGGGTATTTCTTTCTCTGTCTGACTTCACTTAGTGATAATAATCTGTAGGTCCATCCAAGTTGTTGCACATGGCATTATTTCATTCTTTTTATGGCTGAGTCATACTCCATTGCGTCTGTGCCCCACATCTTCATCCATTCATCTTTTGATGGGCATTTCGGTTGTTTCCATGTGTTGGCTGTCGTGAATTGTGCTGCTGTGAGCACTGAGGTGCATGTTATCTTTTCAAATTATGGTTGTCTCCAGGTACGTGCCCAGGAGTGGGATTGCTGGATCATACGGTAGTTCTGTTTTTAGTTTCCTGAGGACCCTCCATCCTGTTCTCCATAGTAGCTGCACCAATTTACATTCCCACCAACGGTGCAGGAGGGTTCCCTTTTCTCCACACCCTCTCCAGCATTTATTACTTGTAGACTCGTTTGATGATGGCCATTCTGAACGGTGTGAGGCAATAACCTCACTGTAGTTTTGATTTGCACTTCTCTGATAATTAGCGATACACATCTTGTGCCTCTTGGCCATCTGTCTGTCTTCTTTGGAGAAATGTCTATTTAAGTCTTCCGTCCGTGTGGCATCTTGATGACACTTTCTAGATAGATTTTCTTCCATGGTCTTAAAAAAATAACCACACTCTTGGCCTTCCTAATGATTCAGGTTGACATGGGGTTGTTGTCCCCGCTGATGGGTCCAGGTTTTAAAATGTTGGTCCTACTCCAATAAGGAACATACTCAAAAGTCTTGGACGTACGTCAAGCCGTGAGAATCTTAGACTCGTTGCTAGCCCAGCCTTCTAGACAGCTCATGGGTGCCCAAGATGCCTTACTTCTCTCAAATGCCTTCAAGGGGAAAGAAAAGGGTCCTGACTTCGTGGGTTTCCATGTTTCTTTTTCTTTCCCCTTCATTCCTGCTCTGCTCAAGGTCTGTAGGGTTGGATTGTGGTTCCTCCCAGAGCTATGTCTACATCCTAAGCCCTGGTTCCTGGGAATTGCAGCCTTATTTCAGAAAAGGGTCTTTGCAGATGCAGTGATGTCCAGAATCTCAAGATGAGGTCATCTCGGATGAGGGTAGACTCTAGAAATCCAATGACTCATGTCCTTAAAACAGACGAAAGAGAACACACGTGTAGAGAAGGTCATGTGAAGACAGGCAGGGATTGCAGTGACGCGTCTACAAGTCTAGGAATGCCGAGGCTGCCAGCAGCCCCCAGAAGCCGGGAGAGAGGTGTGGAGCAAATCCTCCCTCACGGCCCTCAGAGGGAACCCTGCCAACACCTTCATCTTGGACTTCTGTCCTTTAGACTGTGACACAATACATTTCTCTTGTTTTAAAGCACCCAGTTTTTGTACATTATGTGATAGCATCTTCAGGGAACTAACAGAAGCGCCAACACGAGTTTTTTTTTCTCTTAGAGGACTCTCCTAATCCCACAGCAATCACTTCCCTATGTGCAAGGCCATCTCCTTTTCTGACGCTTCTGTTACGGATGTCATACATGTGTTGTGTGTGCACGGATGCTTCACTGTTCCTTCACAACGGTGAGAAGGAAGGGGAGCTCTTAGTACTTCTCGCTTAATTTTTCTTACGCGTGGAAAGATGTGCACCCGTGTCTACAGAGGGGATGATTCGGCAGGTGCTCGGACCACGATGTATCCCGCTTGGTTGGAAGTCTCTGCCACGGACCGGAATGTAGTAGTCACAGGCAATTAATTCTTCCTGTGAGTGGCCCAAGGTTACTTCTAACGTCCTCAGTGGTCTCTCGCAAGATGGGATACGTTTCCCTCCGTCAGGCCCTGCCCTCTGGTTCCTGGTGGGACTTGGCTACGTGGAGCCTGGCGTCCTCAGCCCCTTAACTCTCCCCGGCAGCGGAACTGTGTGGTTGACGGGTATTGATCAGCTTTCCCTGGGGTGATGCTGAGTGAAGCCGACATTTTGTGGTTGCCATGGAGCTTGGAAGGCTCTACTTCGCGCCATGCTGATGGCAGAAGACGAGAGACACCCAGACACGCACATAGGAAAGCATTTGAGAGATCGGTCATAAAAACTCCCCATTTCTATTTAGACGGAGAGATTACTGTAAGACTGTCTCAGACGGCTCAGGTTCGGGTGTCCATTTAGAAGACCGAACAGTGTTCTAAATTCTCTGTGTTCCTTGAGAAACGCCTTGGGTGTTGGGGAAAGAGGAGGCAACCACGTGTCCGCAGGAATATTCTGCAGGTTTCCTGCGGTCAGAAAGCTAGAAAATAGAACACAAAGTCGACCCACCCACGCGTACTTGCTTTCCTGGACTTGGAACGGGCCATCAAAATCCATCGAGCATAATCCATGGAGTAGAACGGACGAACCAGGCTGACTTTTGGAGACTGTCTGCCTAGGTTAAAGGATTCCTGTGTCCCCAGATGACTGATGACCCCAGCAGATGGATCATTGTGCAGTTCCCACAGTGATGAGAAAAAAACTGGTTAAGATGGAGTGATACAAACCTCTAGGGAGGTGTCCACGAGATTCCGAGGTTATGCTAATTGGAACAGAGAAGGATGGACATGTTTACTTGGGGACTTGGAACAGTTATCACGGGCAGTTGTCACATGTTCAGGGGAAAAAAGGACTGTCTACACAAGGGAGCGTCCTGACAGTGTAGGCAGCTATGGGATTGGAGGAAGAGTTGTCATATGAATTGGGTCCCTCCTTGACTCTTTGGCCGTCTCCCAGTTTGGGAATCAGACTATAAAGTTTGAAATATTTTTCCAAAATCATTTAAAACTGTCTGGCTAGAGGCATGGCTGACAAAAAATCTGGATTTCTAGCTGGGACAGAACCTCATGACATGTCAACAATCGACGGTGTCATCTTAGTGTTTATGTCCAGAGCTTAAAAATCTCAAACTAGGACAGAAATTCGAATGATTCCGTGGTAAAAGACCTTCACCTCAACTGATTTCATCTCCTGCTGGCTGGAGTCTGCCATTCAAGAAAATAACTAAAAAAAGACCTGAGAGTGGATACCTCATATATATATATATTTGCACTCAGCTCTCTGTTGTCCGCATTAGACAAACCTGAGGGTCCATGGTGTGATCGCAGCACCATTCCGAAAACCCAAGAAGGAACCTCTAATTCTGTGTCTGCCACAGTTTGGGAATCCTACCCGCTTTTGCAGGTTCTACCAGCACAAGTGTGTCGCGTGTTCTTTGTTCTTCATGGCGAAGGGCCCTGGTATCTTAGCTCCTACGGTATTTTCTAAAGGAATGCAGCACGTTGATCCACACCCCGCCCGCTAAGCCTTATTCTCGCGCAGTTTTCCATCCAGCCACGTCCTTCCGTTTCTCCTCCTGCAACCCACTGCCACCGCTTATTGTGCGATTAGCAGATTTCCCCAAAAGCTAAAAGAAGCCTTTGCAGACTGAGGAGAAACCCGTGAGGGCTGAGGGACAGGGGGCTCTTTGTCAGATCTGCGGCAACCCCAAGCCAGCTCATCCTCTACCACGCGCTTCTGTGTAAGAAGCTCCTGTGTGTGGGCACTCCCGTCACAGACTGTGGCTTTGTCGTAGGACGGGACTCAGGACACGGCTGGAACAGAGTGTCTTACTCTTTAAGAATAATACCACACCCAGAGCGTAAAACTTAAGACCTTCCTTGGAAATTCACCCCACAACCTAATAATTTTTTTTATTAATTTATATTGGAGTGTAGTTGATTTACAGTGTTGTGTTAGTTTCTGCTGTACGGCAAAGTGAATCAGTTATACATATACCCACTCTTTTTTAGAGTCTTTTCCCATATAGGCCATTAGAGAGTATTGAGTAGAGTTCCCTGTGCTATACACTAGGTCCTTATTAGTTATCTATTTTATATATACTAGTGTGTTTATGTCAATCCCAATCTCCCAATTTATCCCTTCCCCCCTTACTCCCTGGTAACCATAAGTTTGTTTTCTACATCTGTGATTCTATTTCTGTTTTGTAAATAAATTTAGTTGTATCATATTTTTTTAGATTCCACATATAAGTGATACCACACGATTTGTCTTTCTCTGACTTCACTTGGTATGATAATCTGTAGTTGCATCCATGTTGCTGCAAATGGCATTATTTCTTTCTTTTTTATGGCTGAGTAATATTCCATTGTATTTATGTAGCACATCTTCTTTATCCATTCTTCACTTGATGGACACTTAGGTTGCTTCCGTGTCTTGGCTATTGTAAATAGTACTGCTGTGGATATTGGGGTGCATGTGTCTTTTCGAATTATGGTTTTCTCCGGATACATGCCCAGGAGTGGGATTGCTGGGTCATATGGTATTTTTAGTTTTTTAAGGAACCTCCGTACTGTTCTCCACAGTGGCTGCACCAATTTACATTCCTACCAACAGTGTAGGAGGGATCCCTTTTCTCCACACCCTCTCCAGCGTCTGTTGTTCGTAGATCTTTTGATGATGGCCACTCTGATGGGTGTCTGGTGACACCTCATTATAGGTTTGATTTGCATTTCTCTAATAATTAGTGATGTTGAGCATCTTTACAGCCATCTCTATATGACCTAATAATTTTAATGGGCCAGAATTTCTTCTTCATCTCTAAACTAAAACCGCACGTACAGGGACTTCTGTGGTGGTGCAGTGATTAAGAGTCCGCCTGCCAATGCAGGGGATATGGGTTCGAGCCCTGGTCCTGGAAGATCCCACATGCTGCGGAGCAACTAAGCCCGTGCGCCACAACTACTGAGCCTGCGAGCCACAACTACTGAGCCCGCGTGCCAAAACTACTGAAGCCCACGCACCTAGAGCCCGTGCTCCGCAACAAGAGAAGCCACCTCAACGAGAAGCCCACGCACCGCAACGAAGAGTAGACCCCGCTCACTGCAGCTAGAGAAAGCCCGCACGCAGCAATGAAGACCCAACGCAGCCATAAATAAATAAATAAACAAATAAATAAGTGTATTTAAAAAAAAATATATGTACAAGTGCAGCTATTCAATGAAAACAGTACCCTTTTCTTCACCAAATTCCTAGCTCCATTTCTGTGCCATCCAGTCCCAACACAATCCCTTGCTACTTGCCCGTGGTGACTTCTAGTCACAAGGATGGATGGATGAACCCGTTTGTGATGTGTTTGCTGCCCTATGTCCTCCGTCGTCTTCGGCGTCTGATCCACTGGCTGCCCCATCCTCTCGCAGCTCCCAGTCTGGGCTGCCATGATTCTGCTCCATCTTGGGACCACCTCCTTCCCCTCTGCTTCATGTCCTCTTGATATCTGTCTTCCTGCCGTTTCTCTTTTCTTTCCCCGAAGTGTGGGTCTCAGGCTCTAACTTTGCTAACAGTACCCTGCCAACCATAGTTAATGGAGCCAAGATGCAGCCATCAGCCACAGCAGCTCAGAATTCATTGGCATATGTGGTGCCCTTGACCTTCTGTTGCTGCTCCATGGGACCTGAGGCCATGGGAAGACTTCTGGCTTTGGTCCATTCACATGCAACCATGTCTGATCTAAACGAACAACACTGTTTTAAATTTCTTCCTCCAACTCTTTTTCCCAGTGAGTTCTTCTAGCACAGCTTTGGTGGATCCTTTCTCCGACTTATATCTGAGTACAATCGCACAGATGCTCACCACACGTCTAAAGCTATTTCAAAATTAGCGGATGGGGCCACCTAAGTGTTTTAGTTTCCAGATGGCCACGCCACAGATGACTCATGCTTACTCCTGTCATTTTTCCCGGAAGGGCAAAGTAACAGAAATGAATATTTCTATGCCTGTACTTGTTCAGGACAGTAAGTTCCTCTGGAGAAAAACCAGTACTTGTTGAAGGAAAGTTAAAGGAGAGAAAGAGACCTTATTCTGTTCAGTTTCTGTTAATCGATTCCCAAGGAACCATGGCATGACACACAACAAATGAGTTTAGGGGGATGAAGCTGCGCTGAAAATCACTTAGGAGGCTCAAACCAGACCAATTTGTTCCGAGGCCACTTAGAGGCTGTCTCACAAGGAGGTTCGATCATCACTTCTCCTAGTTTCTAGGCCACCGAGAATGCTCCACTGCCCAAAGGAAATCATCAGTCGGAAGACTATCTTTCAGGGATAAAGAAGAGAGGGAGGGGCTTCCCTGGTGGCGCAGTGGTTGAGAGTCCGCCTGCCGATGCAGGGGACACGGGTTCGTGCCCCGGTCTGGGAAGATCCCACATGCCGCGGAGCGGCTGGGCCCGTGAGCCATGGCCGCTGAGCCTGCGCGTCCGGAGCCTGTCCTCCGCAACGGGAGAGGCCACAACAGTGAGAGGCCTGCGTAACGCATAAAAAAAAAAAAAAAAAAAAGAAGAGAGGGAAACAGTCATTTTGGGTCAGATTGTTTTCTCAGGAGGCTAAGTGGAGGCTCTGATGGCTCCCCACAGGGGATTCAGATTCTCGTGGATGATGGCGGTGGTGCTGATGATGGTGATCGTGTGATAATGCTGGTAATAGTGATGATGATGATGACGTGATAACGGCAGTGATGATGAGGCTTATATCACGTAGAAAATAACTTCACGCACTCTTTAGTTTTGGGTTATTATGCAAGGTCTTCTTTATTTTGGTCTTATTAAACATGGCTTAAGGCAAATCTCAGAAATCCATTTTACGTACTATGTGAAATGACCAAGGCTCATCCCAGAGTTTCTGCTCAGGGATTTGTCAGGGAGGATGGAGCAAAGGAATTAGTCATTTATCCATTCATTGCTTTGACCTATGAGTAGCGCAAACATTCGGGATATCAGTACTGCATGAGAAAGCAGGGATATAAAAATATAGGAGCTAGCAAGATGATGGAGATCATGCAGTAGTGTTTGTTGAATGAATAAATGATGCCCATGAGCTCTTGAAAAAAGTTGGCCTGGCTAACACCTGTGAGGTCTACCTTTTAACCTACGATATGACTGTGCTTCTTTCATAGGTACGGGGCTCTTTCCTGGTAACGCACACACAAATTTCAGAAGAGCTTGGATCAGGTATCGTCCATGTTTGAACCAGAGTGTCAGGGCAAACTCTGTTCTCCTGACACTGTGTCCCAAACTGAAGGCAACACTTGGCACAGTGGAGGACTGGCAGCTATCTGTGAGGGATTTCTCCTTCTGCTGTCAAATCACAGAAGCTCCTGGCTTGGGGTTGACAAGAGGGGTCGTCATTTGGAAGGCTTTCCTTAATCTCTTGTTCCTGACCCAGAAGCACGGCAGACTCCCTTGTCTTACATGAGCTTCTTCTAACCTTGTGTTACCTACACATGCGTCCCCATTTATATCAGCCCTTTTCTTTGGCTACTTTTAAAAATAGTGCATTCTGGCAGCTCCCAGTTCCCTGCTTCACCTTCAGTCTTCCTTTTTTCCCCAACTATTTCATCTTAGTAATAGTGCTTGTGTTAATTTTATATGCCGACTTGACTTGGCCATGGTGCCCAGATATGTGGTCAGACATTATTCTGGGGGTTTCCGTGGGGGTGTTTATGGATGAAATTAACATTTAAATTGTTGGACTTTGAGTAAAGCAGATTGTGCTCCATAGTGTGGGTGGGCCTCGTCAAATCAGTTGAAGGTGTGAATAGAACAAAAGACTGACCTCCCCAGAGAAAGATGGCATTTTGCAGCAGAAGTCCTCTGGGCTTGAGCTACAACATCATCTCTTTCCTGTGTCTCCAGCCTGCTGGTCTACCCCACAGATTTTGGACTTGCCAGCCTCTATAATTGCATGTAATTGTATGAATCAATTCCTTAAAATAAATATCTCCCTTTCTTTCTCCCTCTCTCCCCACACACACACACACACACACACACACACACACACACACGCACCCTATTAGTTCTGTTTCTCTGGAGAAGCTTACTACAAAAATTCCAGCATGCATATTAAAATATCTCGCCTACACAATCTAATTGCTCTGGCATGCTGTCTTTTTTTTTTAATGTGTAGCTTCAACGTTTATTGATAATGATGCTTATGATGATAGGTTTTTAAAAATATCTTTATTGGAGTATAATTGCTTTACAATGATGTGTTAGTTTCTGCTTTATAACAAAGTGAATCAGGTATACATATACATATGTTCCCATATCTCTTCCCTCTTGTGTCTCCCTCCCTCCCACCCTCCGTATCCCACCCCTCTAGGTGGTCACAAAGCACCCAGCTGATCTCCCTGTGCTATGTGGCTGCTTTCCACTATCTATCTATTTTACGTTTGGTAGTGTATATATGTCCGTGCCACTCTCTCACTTTGTCTCAGCTTACCCTTCCCCCTCCCCGTATCCTCAAGTCCATTCTCTAGTAGGTCTGCATCTTTATTCCTGTCTTGCCCCTAGATTCTTCATGACCTTTTCTTTTTAGATTCCATATATATGTGTTAGCATACGGTTTTTGTTTTTCCCTTTCTGACTTACTTCATTCTGTATGACAGACTCTAGGTCTATCCACCTCAGTACAAATAATTCAATTACGTTTCCTTTTATGGCTGAGTAATATTCCATTGTGTATACATGCCACATCTTCTTTATCCATTCATCTGTCGATGGTCACTTAGGTTGCTTCCATGTCCTGGCTATTGTAAATAGAGCTGCAATGAACACTGTGGTACATGACTCTTTTTGAATTATGGTTTTCTCAGGGTATATGCCCAGTAGTGGGATTGCTGGATCATATGGTAGTTCTATTTTTTAGTTTTTTGAGGAGCCTCCATACTGTTCTCCATAGTGGCTGTATCAATTTACATTCCCACCAACAGTGCAAGAGGGTTCCCTTTTCTCCACACCCTCTCCAGCATTTATTGTTTGTAGATTGTTTGATGATGGCCATTCTGACCGGTGTGAGGTGATATCACATTGTAGTTTTGATTTGCATTTCTCTAATGATTAGTTAGTAATGGTGAGCAGTCTTTCATGTGTTTTTTGGCAGTCTGTATATCTTCTTTGGAGAAATGTCTATTTAGGTCTTCTGCCCATTTTTGGATTGGGTTGTTTGTTTTTTTGGTATTGAGCTGCATGAGCTGTTTGTATATTTTGGAGATTTTTCCTTTGTCAGTTGCTTCATTTGCAAATATTTTCTCCCATTCTGAGGGTTGTCTTTTCATCTTGTTTATGGTTTCCTTTGCTGTGCAAAAGCTTTTAAGTTTCATTAGGTCCCATTTGTTTATTTTTGTTTTTATTTCCATTTCTCTAGGAGGTGAGTCAAAAAGGATCTTGCTGTGATTTATGTCATAGAGTGTTCTGCCTAAGTTTTCCTCTAAGAGTTTGATAGTATCTGGCCTTACATTTAGTTCTCTAATCCATTTTGAGTTTATTTTTGTGTATGGTCTTAGTGACTGTTCTAATTTCATTCTTTTACATGTAGCTGTCCAGTTTTCCCAGCACCACTTGTTGAAGAGGCTGTCTTTTCTCCAGTGTATATTCTTGCCTCCTTTATCAAAGGTAAGATGACCATATGTGCGTGGGTTTATCTCTGGCTTTGTATCCTGTTCCAATGATCTGTATTTCTGTTTTGTGCCAGTACCATGCTGTCTTGATGACTGTAGCTTTGTAGTATAGTCTTAGGGAGCCTGATTTCTCCAGCTCCGTTTTTCTTTCTCAAGATTGCTTTGGCTCTTCAAGGTCTTTTATTTTTTTAAAGAATTTTTCTTTTTATAAGCAGATATTCATTTTTTAATTATTATTTATGTTTGGCTGTGTTGGGTCTTCGTTTCTGTGTGAGGGTCTTCTCCACTTGCGGCAAGTGGGGGCCACTCTTCATCGTGGTGTGCGGGCCTCTCACTAGCGTGGCCTCTCTTGTTGCGGAGCACAGGCTCCAGACGCGCAGACTCAGTAGTTGTGGCTCACGGGCCTAGTTGCTCCGTGGCATGTGGGATCTTCCCAGAGCAAGGCTCGAACCTGTGTCCCCTGCATCGGCAGGTTGATTCTCACACCACTGTGCCACTGGGGAAGCCCCTATTCAGGGTCTTTTGTGTGTCCATACAAATTGTGAAACTTTTTGTTCTAGTTCTGTGAAAAATGCCAGTGGTAGTTTGATAGGGATTGCATTGAATCTGTAGATCGCTTTGGGTAGTAGAGTCATTTTCACAATGTTGATGTGCAAATGTGTGTGTAATTACAGTGTTCTAATATTTAATTTAATATTCATTCATGAAAATTTTATGTATTGCTTTCCACTCTAGTTTTGATGGCAGCCTGGTGTTTTATCAAATGAGAAAGTGCATTTTATCTGACCTTCTATAAAATGGTGCTAAGGTAGCCATCTTTGTGCTTCCCTCCTCCTCACATTTGTATTATTTACTTATAGTAAACTCCAATTAACAGGACTTCTTGGTCACACTGTATGGACGTTTTGCATTTTTTTGATACCCAACTCTCTTTGTCTCTTTCTTTTCTGCCCCTAAGACTCAGCCTTTGGAAGTAGTGTTGCCCAGTCAAATTACAAGACACTAGTTAAACTTGACTTTTTTATAAATAACAGTTTTTAGTGTAAATGTATACCAAATATTGCACGATAAACAACACATAGTAGTTTAGTATATGTATATGCCATGCAATATTTGAGACAAGTAGTTTATTTAGTACAAGTATGTCCTATACAATATTTTAGACAAATCTTTTATTTAGTATATGTATGTCCCATGCTGTAGTTGGGACATAGTTATACTAAAGAAGACATATTTGTTGTTTATTTGTTGTTTATCTGAAACTCAGATTTAACTGTGTGTCCTGTGTGTTGATTTGCTGAAGCCAGCAACCCTGTTTGAAACATTTGTCTAGGACTTAGAGCCAGGTTGATGAAGCCTTTAGAGTCAGAATACTCCTTATTTTCAGTATTTTACAATCTGACTTCTGATGGGACCGCTGAAGTGAGTGGAATTGTGTCTCAAGTGCTAACATTTTTTGAGCACCACTGGGAAACCATTGGAGAACCGTAGACCAATAACTGGGCAACATTTATTGAGTGTGGGTGGGTGTCAAGGTAGGAAAGGACCAACCACGATTGCTTAGCTTTAAAAAAGAAGTATTTAGGTTGGGTGAGCGCTGTGTTAGGTATTTGTGGTCTAACCACTAGGTTCGTGTAGCACAAACCTGGTTTTCTATGGTAGGTCCTGCTAATCACCCCCAGACTAGGACAGTGGAAGCAAGGTTTCCGGGTATATTTAAGGAAGACACTGTCAGGTTCAGACTCTGCATTTGCATGAGTCTGACAGAGAGCACATCCTCCAGTGTTGCATCCTGGGTGCCTTGCTTGACTTAATTTTCCTCAGTCTTGCTGCAGTTCCACGAGAGATGAGAAATACAACAAAAGATCCCTATCTCAGACCGTAAACGCAACCCGCACATGTCTTGTCTCGCTGAAACCCTTGAATGGCGGCACTGTTGCCATAGTAATCTTATTTTTGTCTGTAGACTGTAAGCTCCTTCAGAACGAGGACCAGGAATCACTTGTCTCTCCACTCTGCTCGGTCTGTAGCTTCTTGCTTAACGTGGCCTCAGCGTCCTATAAATATCAGTTGAATTAGTAAAGCAGTGACAACTTTACAATTATTGGGTTGGCCAAAAAGTTCGTTTGAACATCTTACAGAAAAAAACATACGAACTTTTGGCCAACACAATCTTTTCCAAAGAAGTGACGGGAAATGGAACTCCGGATTCATCCACTTTTACACATTTTCGCCATCACTTCCTATTATTTTCCCAAAGCTTTAACTGGGAAGATGTCAGTCTACATGATCAGATAAATTGATGTGAAAACCACTGTAGGAAGAGAAATTCCTCCCCACCTAAGAAGATACTTTTGCTAACAAATGATTTATTCAACAGAGATGTTGAATGTCCTTTAAAATTAAGTTTTCCAAGAAGGAAGTTGGACATTTTTCACCTGCCCGGTCATGACTGCCCTGGGTGATTAAAAGCGATTCGAGGAATGTGCAAAATGGCTCTCGTGAATTTCCCCCTGACAGGTGTTGAGACACGCAGCTGGGCGTTCATTTGTCTGAACATTGCTGTGGAGGCTCTTGTGTTCCCTGGACGCATAGGAATGTGAGCTGTGTAAAGCACACGTTGTGAAGGGAGGTTGGACCTTCAGATTGTATCTTCTGAGTTAAGAAAAAAAAAAAAAAAGGCATTGTAGATTTTAAAATAATAAGAATAGTTGAGCCACGGTCACGCCACGTATGAAGGTAGGGCAGTGATGTTGATCTCTCATTGCTCGTCATCCTTTAAATAACTAACCTGAGAGTGAGGCAGCAGAGGAAATATTCCGAAGAGAACGTTTCATCACAAGAAGAAAGTCTGTGGAGAGAGAACCTGTCACGCAGAACCTGTCCGATCTGAACAGTAGAATCTCAGCCCTCATTCTTGAGGTCCCGTCCTCTGCAACCACAATTTCCTCTTTATCACAGACAGCAGCGTGTCCATTGTGCCTTGTCACCCTTCCACTGAGTGACTTTTAGCATTGATTGGCAGCCCGCTGCCAATCTGAAAGGAAGTAAAGTGTGCTGGGTTCCACAAGTCAATCGTTAAGTCAACGATGGGTGGGAAATGTCCCCCGTGGTTTCCAGGAGCTCGCGCGTGCGCGCTTGTGGGTGCGTATATGCACGCACACACCAGGTACATCAGATGGCTGGTGACTGGGGTGCCTGCTCAGGGTTCTGGGGGATGCCACCTGCTGCAGATTCCTGCTGGCATTTCACTTGCAGTGTCCACTCTATCACTTAAGACATCCTCCAGATTTCATTCCCAAACATCCCAGCAGAGCCTGCACCAAGATGAACCCATGTGGTCATAAAGAATCACCATTTATCTGACCTGTGAGAGTATCAATTTATCAACGCTTCACACATTCGTATTATTAAATATGACATTACTTGTATAAAATGTATCCATTTAAAAAGTTACCTTTACTTTTTTCCCGTGGTCAGTTTCCCTTGACAAGCACTGATTTCAGATGTGTTTCCTCATGTTATCCCAGACCTTATACAAAACATGAGTAATACCGTTTTATACATTCGATATTTGTATAGATTTGCCTTCACATTTACCATTTTTTGATGTCTTTATTTCTTTTGACATTCTTGCACCTTCCAACGTGGGTTAGTGCTGGCTTTCGTTTTTAATTTTCAAAAACTTTTATGGAGATATCATTGACATAAAACATTGCATAAGTTTAAGATATACAACATGTGGATTTGATACACTGATGTGTTGCAACATGATTGCCACTGCACTAACGCCTCTGTCATAATTATGTCTCTTTTGTTGTGGGAACAATTAAGACCTAATCTGTTAGCAACTTTGTAGTTTACAAGACTGATGTCTATAATCAGTATGCTGTGCATTAAATCTCCAGGACTTATTTATCTACTGGTTGCAAGCTTGCACCCTTAAACAACATCTCCCAATCCCCTACTCCCAAGCCCCTGATCACCACCCTTCCACTGTCTGCTTTTACAAGTCTGAGGTTTTTAGATTCCACATATAAGCTATACCATACAGTGTTGGTCTTTGTGTAACCTGACATCTCATTTAGCATAATGTCCTCAAGGTCCATCACGTTGCTGCAAATGGTAGGACTTCCTTCTTCCTCATGGCTGAATAATATTCCTGTGTGTGTGTGTGTGTGTGTGTGCGTGCACGCGCGCGTGTGTGTGCACGACTGATGTTTTTATCCGTTACTTTGATTTATCTGTTGAAGACATTTAGGTTCTTTCAGTATCTTGGCTATTGTGAATAATTCTGCAGTAAACGTGGGAGTGTAATTATCTCTTTGATAGCCTATTTTTATTCCCTTGGGATATACCAAGGAATGGAATTTGTGGATCATATGGTAGTTCTGTTTTTTAAAATAAATTTATTTATTTTATTTATTTACGTTTGGCTGCATTGGGTCTTCATTGTTGCGCACGGGCTTTCTCTAGTTCCAGCCAGCGGGGTCTGCTCTTCGTCGTGGTGTGCGGGCTTCTCGTGACAGTGGCTCCTCTTGTTGTGGAGCACGGGCTCTAGGCACATGGGCTTCAGTAGTTGTGGGGCATGGGCTCCGTAGTTGTGGATCGTGGTCTCTAGAGCGCAGGCTTAGTAGTTGTGGCACAGGGGCTTAGTGGCTCCGCGGTATGTGGGATCTTCCTGGACTAGGGCTCGAACCCATGTCCCCTGCATTGGCAGGCGGATTCTTAACCACTGTGCCACCAGGGAAGTTCCAGTAGTTCTAGTTTTAATTTTGGGGAGAACCTCCATACTGTTTTTCATAGTGGCTGAACAAATTTACACTCTTACCAACTGTGCACAGGACTCCTTTTTCTCCACATCTTCACCAACACTTGTCATCTCTTGTCTTCTTGATGATAGCCATTCTAACTGGCGTGAGGTGTTACATTATTGTAGTTTAAATTTTCATTTCCCTAGTAAATATCATATAATAATGCATATATGTGGAATCTAGAAAATGGTATAGATGATCTTCTTTGCAAAGCAGAAATAGAGACACAGGCGTAGAGAACAAATGTATGGATACCAAGGGGGAAAGGGGTGGGATGGGAGGAATTGGGAGACTGGGATTGACACATATACACTCTTGATACTATGTATAAAATGGACAACTGATGGGAACATACTGTATAGCACAGGGAACTAATGCAGCTGATAACCTAAACGGGAGGGAAGTCCAGAAGGGAGGGGATATCTGTACGTGTATGGCTGATTCATTTTGTTGTGCAGGGGAGGCTAACACAACATTGTAAACAACCATACTCCAATAAAAATTAGTTTAAAAAAAAGAAAAGAAAAATCTGGAAATAGATGCTGCATCTACTCCTGCTCTCAATATATACATATCTTTTCTCTTAACTTCTGTATTTTTGGTTAAATAAGTCGGAAACTGATAGCTTGTATATAATCATATTATGTTCAATAATAAATGTCTTCAATAAAAAAAATTTTTGCATTTCCCTGATGATTACTGATGTTGAGTACCTTTTCATGTACCTGTTGGCCGTTTGATGTCTTGTTTGAAAATGTGTCTGTTCCTCTTCCCATTTTTAATTGGATTTGGGGGGGGTGTTGAGTAGTACAAGTTTATTATATTTTTTGGATATTAATTCCTTGCTCCATACGTGGTTTGCAAAAATTTTCTTCCATTCTATAAGTTACCTTTTCATTTTTTGGGATTCTTTTGCTATGTATAAGCTTTTTACTTTGATATAGTGTAATTTGTTTATTTTTGCTTTTGTTGTTTGCTTTTAATGTTATATCTTAAAAAAATTATTGCCAAGACCTATGCCAAGGAGCTTCTTTCCTAAGTTTTCTTTAGGAGTTTTATGGTATTAGGTCTTACGTTTAAGTCTTTGATTCATTTCAAGTTAATTTTTGAGGGTGGTGTAAAATAGGGATCCAATTTCATTTTTCTACATGTGGTCATCCCATTTTCCCATCACAGTTTGTTGAAGAGACTCTCCTTTCCCCATTGAGTGTTATTGGCTCCCTTGTTAAATATTAGTTGACCATAAATGTGGGCAGTTATTGCTGGGCTCGGTTTTAATTCCATTGGTCTTTGTGTTTATTTTTATGCCACTGCCATATCATTTTGATCATCATAGCTTTGTAGTATAGTTTGAAATCCGGAAGTGTGATACTTCTGGCTTTGTTCTTCTTCCTCATGATTGCTTTGGCTATGAGGGGTCTTTTGTGATGCCATACAAATTTTAGGACTACTTGTTCTATTTATGTGAAAAATGCCTTTGGGATTTTGATGAGGATGGCTTTGCATCTATAGATTGCTTTGGGTAGTATGGACATTTTTTTTTTTTTTTTCCAGTACGTGGGCCTCTCACTGTTGTGGCCTCTCCCGTTGCGGAGCACAGACTCCGGACGCGCAGGCTCAGCAGCCATGGCTCATGGGCCTAGCCGCTCTGTGGCATGTGGGATGTTCCCGGACCAGGGCACGAACCCGTGTCCCCTGCATCGGCAGGTGGACTCTCAACCACTGCGCCACCAGGGAAGCCCAGTATGGGCATTTTAACAATAACATTTCTTTTGATCCATGAATACATGCTATGTTTACATTTGCCTTTCTTCCTCAGTTTCTTTCATCAGAGATTTGTCTTCATTGTACAGATTTTTAATTCCTTAAGTAAATATATTTCTAAGTATTCTGTTATTTTTATGCTGTTGTGAATGTGATGCTCTTTGTAATTTCTTTTCAGATTTTTCATTGTTAGTGTATAGAAACACAAGATTTCTGTATGGTAATTTTGTATATTGAAACTGTACTGACTTCACTAATTCCAACAGTTTCATGATTGAATCTTTAGGATTTTCTATATGTCAGATTATATCATCTGTAAATAACAACATTTTACTTCTTCCTTTTCAATTTGGATGCTTTTATTTTTTTGTCTTGCCTAGTTACTCTAGCCAGGACTTCCAGTACTGTGTTGAATAGGCTTGGTGAGAGAGTGCACCTTAATGCACAGGCTTTAAAATCATCTCCTTCAGTGGTGGTCTACTCGTGGAAATGTTCGGAGGCTGTTGTTTTTGCAGCTGTATTTATTTCAGCCCCATTTTGGAAAGATATTTTCTCTGGGATCTATTTCCTTTCAATGCTTTAATTCTTTTATTCCACTCTCTCCTGGTAGACTGGCTTCCATTGCTTGATCAGAGTCAGGTGTAAGTCCCACCATCAGGCCTTTGAAAATATGCCACCTTTTGTTGTCTGGCTGCTTTTAAGCTTATCTCTTTGTCTTTGGTATACTCTGGAATGCCCTGTGATGTATGTGTGTACATGTGTTTAATTTTATTCTTTTTGGGATTACTTTGATTTCCTGTACGTGTGGGTTACTGTCTTTCTGGTTGATTTTCAATCATCATCTCTTCATGTATTCCTGTCCCCTGTCTTTCTGGAACTCTTAACGCTTGTTAGCTCTTCTTCTTGTGTCTTCAGTATTTTTCTAACATCTCTTTCACATTTTTCATTTCTGTGTCTCTCTGTGCTGGCTTCTGGAAAGTGTAGCCTTCCAATTCACTGATTCTCTTTTCAGTTCTTTCTTATCTACTTTTAACTCCATCCACTGAGTTTTAAATTTCAGTGTTTGTATCTTGCATTTCTAGAAGTTCTGTTGGGTCTTTTTCAAATCAAGCTTGCTTTTATTTCTTTGTGTAGGTTGTGCTTCCCTCTGTATGTATCTGATCATCTAAACCTGAAATCTTTGTTGCTCTGTTTGTTCTGTGTCTCATGCCTGTTGAGAATTGCTCAAGGAGACTTAAGTCCTTATGGGCTTTGTAATCTTTACATTTCACACACTCTTCTCCCTTGTCCCTGGATGAGGGCACATTCCTCCAGAGAAGATGTGTGTTTGCATCTTCTGGGGGTCTCTGTGGGCCAAAAGTATGACGTAGTCATGCTGTTCATTCAGACAGTTGGAATCCTTGCTGTATCCTTGCTGTTATACTTCAGATGTCATCACTGTGCCTAGAAACACTTTCAGTTAGGACCATTTTAAACCAAATTCAGAGTTTAGAACTGGAGGGAATACCACCTAAGTGATGTGAATTTATCCTGCTAATCTGTATGAGGGCAGATTCTTGGTTACAGATTTTCAAGAAATTCCCTTTGCCTTATTAACTAAGTGCCAACGCATGACTTCTAGAGGGTGGAAGCTGTGTTTGCATCTTGTGGACTCTTATACTGAGAATGTCATTGCTGGTTCTCAAACCCATTAACTCACGTCTTCTTTACATTCTAAATAATGATTAAGGACCCCAAACAGCTTCTGTCCGGGTGACTGATATAAATTGATATTTACCATATTAGTAACAAAAACTGAGAAGATTGTTACACATCTATTGATGGATACATTTAAAAATAATGATAATAAATCCATGACATGTCAACACAAATAATTTATTCTTACTGTATGAAGAATATCTTGTATTCTTATTATATAAAGAATATAGTCTTATGAGTATATTATATTCTTATAAACTATATATATATATGTTCTATGTAATATATTCTCACTAGTGGGAGAATATGAGTGAGAAGAATGGCATTGTTTTACATTTTTGCAAGTCACTTTAATGTCTGGCATTCTAGAAAACAACCAGATTCTTCTATCTGCTTCTGTATTCAATCTGTTGTGTTATCACCCATCACACAGCCTCCAGAAAAGTCCACTGGACTCTTAGAAGAGAGCGAGGGTGAAAAAGACAAATACGGTCTCAGTATCATTAGGAAGAGAGTTTCGACTCAGGGTACCCATCCCCAAGGTTTCCTGTACCACACTTTGAGAACAACTAGTGTAGCACTTTGGAGTCACAACTTTGTGGAGGAAAATGTCTCGTTAGACTCCCGACTTTGACAAGGACATAAAAAGCATTGTCTTCTGTTTCTAGAGATGTGAGAGGACATCAAAAACGTGGTCTATGTTGGACCAGTTCAGTGACTGTTTTCTGGGAAGAGGTGGCTTCAGGGCTCTGCCTGTCTGTCTCCCTCAAGATTATGGCCTGACGGCTCTGTTATCCCATCTGTCTTGAGATGCTTCTAATAAGATGCTTTATGGGAATTCCCTGGCAGTCCAGTGGTTAGGGCTCCACGCTTTCACTGCAGAGGGCCCGGTTTCAATCCCTGGTCAGGGAACTAAGATCCCACAAGTTGTGCCGCCAGAAAAAAAAAAAGGTGCTTTACAAATATAGTCAGCCAGCATTCTTCATTTTGTTTCAGCTGGAATGTTGGCTCAAATAAGCTAATCTTCCATGTTACCAGAAATAGCACTCATATTAAAAGACTTAAGCATGACAGATTAAGATGACGAGAAGAAAATAGGAATATTAAGGATTTAAGTTATATAACAGAAGGAAAGTTTACTGGATCTATAAGAAAATCCATATCCATAAAATATAAATGACATTGTTAACTATTAGCTCAAAAAGAAAACATTAATTTCAAATCGTATAAATAGGATCAACCATATTTGGGGCCACAATGTCATGATGTTAAAATTTGATAACAGAATATTTACAAATACTGTCATCCAACTGGAATTTGTTTTTTATTGAAGTATAGTTGATTTACCATGTGGTGTCAGTCTCTGCAGAGTGACTCAATTAAGCACATCTGTACATTCTTTTTTATATTCTTTTCCATTATGGTTTATCCCAGGAGATTGGATATAGTTCCCTGTGCTCTACAGTAGGACCTTGTCGTTTATCCATTCTCTCTATGTAATAGTTTGCATCTACTAATTCCAAACTCCTAATCCATCCCTCTGCCTCCCCCCTTCCCCCTGCCCCTTGGCAACCATAAGTCTCTTTTCTGTGAGTCTGTTTCTGTTTTGTAGATAAGTTCATTTGTGTCATATTTTAGATTCCACGTATAAGTGACATCATATGGTATCTGTCTTTCTCTGTTTGACTTACTTCACTTAGTATGATAATCTCTAGTTGCATCCATGTTGCTGCAAATGGCATCATTTCATTCTTTTTTATGGCCGAGTAATATTCCGTTGTATATATGTACCACATCTTCTTTATCCATTCTTCTGTCGATGGACACTTAGGTTGCTTCCATGTCTTGGCTATTGTAAATAGTGCTGCCGCTAGGGGTGCATGTAGCTTTTTGAGTTACAGTTTCCAACTGGAATTTTAAAACTCTCTTTTAAATGTCTTTCTGGAAGAAGAAAGGAAGTTAAAGCAATCACTTTCAGAACACTGGGGGTATGGCTAAAATTACTCTCGGATGGTAGAGGAAAGGGGATTGACTTTTTTTAGAATGAGTTTATTTTTTAAATAACGAATCAAATGTTAGACTGAGAAGTTGATAAAGAGAAACATCAATCTCAAGAAAGCAAGAAAATGAAATTCTTCAGCTAATAGGGGAGTAATTGAATAAGTAAGAACATGGGTCGGTATGCATGATATAAAATCCCCCTTTGTTCCCAAAGCCTTCAGGGATCTACATGATTCGGAGACAAGCTACCTCTGTGATCTCCCATTCCACCACTATGTATTTTTCTCCCTTCATTGATGACACATGGACCTCCTTGCTTTTCTGGGATTGCAGTCCCACCTTAGGGCTTTTACCCGGTCGGTTCTCTTTGCTAGAATTTTCAATGCCCAGGTGGCGATCGCTACCAAGGAGGGGATTTAACTGTTGTGTTCACAGCCTTATATCCACCTTCTAGGATATTGCAGTCTGAAACGAATGCTTCGTAAATATATTTAATAAGAGGATACAATAAAGCAGAGACCTAGTCTTCTGAAAAAATGTTCAGATAAACCACTAGAAAGCGATATGAAAAGAATGATAAAGTGTGCCTACCCCCAATTGACCCCAAGACAGTATATATATCACAAGAATCATCGGTGTGACTGTCAGTGGCTTCTGCAAATACTTTTGAAAAGTAGAATAAAAGGGATGATTCTGGGGAAAATATACATGACCAGAATTTAGAAAAACAAAGCAAATACCAGTAAATCAGCTTTAACAAAGAAACTGAGTAAGAGCTCTCTTCTGCATAAAAATGTTCAAGGTCGTAGAATTCTTAACTAAGTTCTCTGAAACCTGCAAGGAATTCTCAAGGTATTTATATTACTCAGAGATTGGGTTAAGAAGGCAAGCTTCTAAATAATTTGGGACAGCTTCCTCAGAATCATTCTAAAATTTGATTTAAAAAGCCTAAGAAAAAGAGACTCTAAAGTGATAGGAATATTATTGCAAATAACATGAAAATTGATTCAGCAGATAGCATCATTCACTACATCAAAAGAATAAGACCCATGAAAAGGTGAGGTTAATTTTAGCAATTGAAGGATGGGTTAATTAAGATATGATTCATGAAAAAAAAAATGATTCATGCAATGAACCCTATAAATAGGTCAAAATAAAAGGAAACAACTAATACAGGTCTAACGGGTATTTGATAAAATTGCACCATTCTTCCTGAGAAGAACTCTTTAACAAAACAAGAGTAGAAAAATGTTCCATAGAGAACAGACTTGTGGTAGCCAAGGGGGAGGGGGTGGGGGAGGGATAGACTGGGGGACTGGGATTAGCAGATGTAAACTATTATCTATAGGATGGATACACAACAAGGTCCTACTGTAGAGCACAGGGAACTCTATTCACTACCCCGGGATGAGCCATCGTGGAAAAGAATATGAAAAAGAATGTATATATGTGTGTACCTGAGTCACTTTGCTGTACAGCAGAAATGAACACAAGTATACCTCAATAAAAAAATAAATTAAAAAAAAGAAAGTTAAAATGTCGTTCCCATGGTGTATATTTACATACCCATATGTGTATGTTTGCAAATACCAGTATTGTGCTAAATGAGGATTCACCAGAAAACAAGCTGTGAAAACCGCAAACAAGACAAGCATGTTTTATCATGTCACCTTTGCGTTTCAATATTGTTGTAGGTACCTTGTGTCTACACAGAGAAAGGAAAAATAGCTATCGTACAGCTGACAGAGGTTGACCAGTTAATACGTGCCCGCTCTTTATATTTCTTTTTTCTAATTTTTTATGGAAATAGAGTTGATTTACCATGTTGTGTCAGCTCCAGGTGTACAGCAGAGTGATTCAGCGATACATATATGTATCTATTCTTTTTCATATTCTTTTCCATTATAGGTTATTACAAGACATTGAATATAGCTCCCTGTGCTGTCCAGTAGGTCTTTGTTGATTATCTGTTTTATATATAGTAGTGTGTGTATGTTAATCCAAACCTCCTATTCTTCCCCCCATCGCCTTTGGTAACCACAAGTCTGTTCTCTAAGTCTGTGGGTCTGTTTCTGTTTTGTACATAAGTTCATTTGTATCATGTTTTTAGATTCCACATATAAGTGATATCATATGATGTTTGTCTTTCTCTTTCTGACTTACTTCACTTAGTATGATCATCTCTAGGTCTGTCCGTGTTCTATGCACTTTATCTTCCTGACGTCATTGAAACCTCAGACGGAATTGAGAAAGGAGGTACTGTCATTAACCCATTTCACAGACAAGAAAATACATGCAGAAGGAGATCAAATAACTTGCCCATTGTTTATTAAGTGCAGACCTTGGGTCTCAGGAAGTGTGACGTTAAGATCCCTAAGATCTTAGCATTTCTAAGATCCTAAGTGTGCTGTTGTAAGGTGTACAGCTATTGGGAGTGGGTGTGCAAGTATTTGTAGGGGTTACGTCTTCAAAGATTTATAATAATGGACCTAGGGCTTCCCTGATGGTGCAGTGGTAAGAATCCCCCTGCCAGTGCAGGGGACACGGGTTTGAGCCCTGGTCCGGGAAGATCCCACAGGCCACGGAGCAACTAAGCCCATGCGCCACAACTACCAAGCCTGCGCTGTAGAGCCCGTGAGCCACAACTACTGAGCCCACGTGCCGCAACTACTGAAAACCCGTGCACCTAGAGCCTGTGCTCCACAACAAGAGAAGCCACCGCAATGAGAAGCCTGCGTACCGCAACAAAGGGTAGCCGCCGCTCATCACGACTATGGAAAGTGCGTGCACAGCAACGGAGCCCAACCCAGCCATAAATGAATGAATGAGTGAATGAATAAATAAATTTTTAAAAATAAAATGAAATAATGGACCCAATAATAATCAACATAGCAAATGAAAAAACGTTTTAAAAAAAACTGGGCCAACTATACAAAGAGGCAGTTCAGAGAAGGAAAGAAAGATATACCCAGTGATCACCTTCACAAGCTCATTTATTTTTTTTTAAAGACAAATGAATACAAAGTGAAATGCCATTTATAGTTACCATTTTGGCAAAAATGAAAACGTCCGATGCTCTCCAGTCTGGATGCATATGTGGGAAACCAGGAACTGTAGATTATGGCAACTTTTTAGGAGGGTCATTTGACAATATCCACCAAATTATAATGTGCACATCCCTGAGGATTTATCCTAAAGATCTACCTGATTTA
This sequence comes from Phocoena phocoena, assembly GCF_963924675.1. Classification (NCBI taxonomy): domain Eukaryota; kingdom Metazoa; phylum Chordata; class Mammalia; order Artiodactyla; family Phocoenidae; genus Phocoena; species Phocoena phocoena. Next base: position 1,271,479 of record NC_089240.1, on the reverse strand, counting down.
TTGAATGTCTGTGCAAAGCTCCATGTGGGAAGATGGAGCTTAACCTACGGCACATTGGAAACAACCTAAGTGTTTATCAACAGGAAATGTTTAAGTCAGTGGATGTCCAAATAGAGATAGGAAAAAACCCTGACATCTTCTCAAATGGGATCGATCGATCCCATAGGTCTGCAAATGTAAAGTGTCCAAAATGCATTCTAAGTGAAACCAGTTGAGTTTGAAGCTAGTTTGTAAAAGATGATTTCAGTTGCATTTTGAGTTACATATATGTATGTACTGTAATGTACATGTCTATGCATTGGAAGTTCCGGATGGATACAGATGGTTACATAACAGTGATGACTTTTCAGGAGGAAAAGTGGTGTCGAGGCAGGGGTCGGGGGTAGGGGGGTTCTATTTGCTCTGCACACCATGCATTCTCTCTTCTACATTTTTTCATTTTTTATTATAGGTATGAGTTATATTTACAACTGTTTAACCCAGGTAAAATTGTGAGTCAAAATGCAAATGAACTTGAAAAGCTAAATGAAAACTTCCTAAAAGCCAGTTGAAATTGTAAAGCATGTTGCTAATTGTATTAGAGTTCTCCAGAGAAGCAGAAATATTGGGGGGGGGGGAGAGAGAGAAAGAGAGGAGATGATAGATAGGTGGATAGATAGATAGACAATAGGTGGTTAGATAGATAGGCAGACATATAGATAGACATAGATGATAGATACATATAGATAAATAGGCAGGTAGATAGAGAGGGATGATAAATAGATAGACGTATAGATAGATAGACATAGATGGTAGACAGACAGATAGAGATGATAGATATAGATAGATAGCCAGGTAGTTAGATAGATACAGATAGATGGGTAGATAGGTAGATAGATATAGTTGATAGATATAGATAGATAGGCAGGTAGATAGATAGATACTTATTCAAAGGTTATTATAAGTTTCATGAGATTATGGAGGCTAGAGGTCTCACCATCTGCCATCTGCAAGTTGAACACCCAAGGGAGCAGGTGGTGTAGCTTGAAGGCCTGGGAGCCAGAGGGTGGAGGGCAGGCAAAGATGGATGTCCCAGCTCAGCAATTAGGCAGAAAGTGAATTCTCCCTTCCTCCACCTTTTTGTTCTGTTCAGGCCTTCACCTGATTAGGTGAGGCCCACCCACCCTGGGGAGGGCAATCTGCTTGCTTCAGTCCACTGATGCAAATGTTCATCTCATCCTGAAATACACTCCCAGACACACCCAGCAATAATGCTTCACCAAATATCTGGACCCCATGGCCCAGTCATGTTGACACATGCAGTGCACCCTTACATTAACAAACTTGAAAGTCTTTTTAAAACTGATGCTTTCCCAGGAAACTGTGGGTCCTCTTTAAGTTGGGTAGACATAGTCCCAGCACCTTCTAAGGGGCCAAGCCCACCGTGAGGGCTGAGCTCAAGTAGCGTCTTGGTGTCTCTGCATTTCAGGATCATGTCCTCAAAGTGGGGAGGATTGGACAGGGCGACCTGCAAGGTCATCCCTGGTTCTGAGGTTATAATGCCCATCTTGGGGCGGGACCTTCAGCCTCGTGGCGTCACCTTCTCTGGTTTGCCTGTGAATTCTAGAGAACATTCCCAGGAAGTGGACCAGGACCCATGGGCAATGTCCTGCCATCTTGGTGGGTTGGCCTCCCACTTCCATTCCCTTCTGCTGTCCCCAGCTGACCCCTGCAGAATGACCCCTCCATAGAGGCCTCTACTGGCCGACACTTCCGACATGGACAGAAGCACCACAGGCCTCGTGTGATGCTTAGATTCCGCGTGTCGACTTGGATGAGCAATGGTGCCCTGTCCATCAACCGAACACTCCTCTCGGGGTTGCCATGGAGATATGTCGACATGGCTGACATCTACAATCCGTAGACTTTAGGCAAAGGAGCTCACCCTTGGGATTGTGGGTGGGCCTCGTCCAATCAGTTAAAGGTGTTAGGAGCAAAATCTGAGGATTCCTGCAGAGGGGATTCTGCCTGAGGACTGGAGCATAGAAATTCTGTTCGAGTTTACAGCCTGCCTTGCAGATTTCAGACTTGTCAGCCCGACAAGTGCTTGAACCAATCCCTTAAAATAAATCTCTCTCTCAACCCATCCATACCCATAGCCTATTGGTCCTGTTTCCTTGAGAAATCTGACTTACATACCTCGCTTGTCTGTGTGGGGACCAGTGACATCTACGAGACTCTTCCCACCCCACCTTGAGTCCCCTAATAGGGCATCGCCTTCTTTGGAAGTGGGCATCGGGGCCACTGGTCAGCAGAGAGCCACAGACCCTAGGCCTGTAAAGTCAGGCTAGAGTCCAATTATACTGAACCATTTCTCAGATTCACTCTTGTCCCCAATTTGTGGTGTGTGTGTGTGATCTTGATATCGCCTCTCCTTAAAAAACCTAAAAAGTAGAATCCACATTCTTCTGCTTTGCACGTTTCTAATTTTTGTAATGGACACGTTTTCTTAATTTCAAGTGAAACCCCTGGTTAGGCTGATCGGCATATACGAGAATGGCTCAGCCTACACGGATGAAATCACTTTCACACGTGCTTTTCGGGTTTCTTGTATTAAAAGAGAGGTTGGACGTAAGAGGTTCCACCTCCCCATCACCACTTTACCTGGGGAACGCAATCCCCAGCGCCACGCAAATAAGGAGACGTGGCCTTGCAAGCATGCACACGTGTGGATTTCTAATCAATACGCAGCTCCTCTCGTCTTTTTGGGTTTCTTCTTTTTCGGTGGATTTTGCTTCTCATCATATAACTGACACAGTAATGGAGAAGCTGTCTGAATCAAGGCATTTTCTGCGCCAGATCAAGAGAAAATCGTACATTCTGTGACACGCGCCACCAAATCCATACTTCCGTCGTGCGCGCGTGGCTAATTATCGGCTGTGATGTATCCTTGGGTTAATTTATGCACGCCTATTCCTTGCTTCCCAGAAGCAAAAATACAGCACAACACCGGGGCTGCAGAAACCTATCATTTTAGCTGTCGGTGGATGCCTCCCCACAGTGAGAAAAACATTTGCGAGTTGAATCTTATCCTCCACACAAGTTCGGAGACAGAAGACAAAACATTTGGTTGTGAGCTTGTCCTGCGTCCCCGGCGACACATGTGCACGCAGGGGTCGTGATGTCCGTCACAGGTGACGTTCATTTCCCAGAGGTGGTACCCAAGTCATGTCTGTGAAGAAAGTTAACCCGATTTTTAAAAACTCTCTTTCCCTGCGTTGATCGTGTAAAAATGTGGTTTGTCTCCTAAAGATAATACTTGGCTTTATTTTAGTCGCTACTGTTTCCTTGGCGATTTTTTTCCGAGGAGGATTGGATTTGCTCAAGATAGATGTTGTTGATGTCACCCAACGCCCACTGGCTCTGTCTCAGGGTTTCAGATCCCAAATTCATCGCTGGCCATCCTTGCAAAGAATTGTGTGTCCATTTCCTCCTTTCCTCACAAACTTGGGTACAGCTGGAACTGTCAGCTGCAGGTCTTGACGTGTGTCCAGTGAACGGTGCAGACAGGAAACCATTTTCCACGTCACTTCCTTTGGATGGAAATGAAGATGCCGTGAAGATCGATGGGAACCGAGTCTCACTTTTTTAAAGAGAGAAGACCTTTGGTGACGCCAGCTTCTGAATTCCCTTCTGGGGAACAAAGATGCATGGGTATTTTCTAGGGAGAAAAGAACCTTAGGAGAACATGCGTAGAGGAGATCTAGCAGAGATGCTTGTGGGGAATAACACAGCATCATGGAACGTGGCTCTTTCTTCTTCCTGTGCGTCGTCAAATGAGAATATGGGCATCAGGAACTTTAAATAATAAGGACACACACAAAGGTGGGAGGGCAGCTCATCCTCTCCGCACAGAAAGCCTTCTCTGGAAAAGAAGCCTGTTCGCTAACATGGATGGACTCCTGTGTATTGAAAGTCCTTCATCCTGGAATTCTGCAAAGAACATCTATAGTTAAGATCGGAGATCGCAGCCCATCAAACAAATACTCTTCCCAAGAGAAGTAAAGAGAGAATCCCAATTCTGAGCTTGCGGTGCTACTTCTTCAGGGTGGGGGATGTTATCAGTCATGGACTCTTCAGCGTAACATAGGATATGTGTCGTGATGCTGCGTTATCCCTTCAATGTGTCGCTCATCACTAAACATGTAATTACCGGGAAAAAAAAAAACTCAGGTCACTCTCCAATTTTATATTAATTTCTTTATTTTACGGGAGATGGAGTATAGTTGATTTACAAGGTTGTGTTAGTTTCAGATGTACACCAAAATGATTCAGTTATACATATACATATATTCATTCTTTTTCAGATTCTTTTCTCATATAGGTTATTATAGAGTATTGAGTAGAGTTCCCTGTGCTCTACAGTAGGTCCTTGTTGGTTATCTATCTTATATATAGTAGTGTGTGTGTGTTAATCCCATGCTCCTAATTTATCCCCCCCTCCCTTTCCCCTTTGGTAGCCATAAGTTTGTTTTCTACGTCTGTGAGTCTGTTTCTGTTTTGTAAATAAGTTCATTTGTATCATTTTTTTCAGATTCCACCTATGAGTGATAGCATGTGTTATTTGTCTCTGACTTACTTCCCTTAGTATGATCAGCTCTAGGTCCATCCATGTTGCTGCAAATGGCATTATTTCATTCTTTCTTATGGCTGAGTAATATTCCATCGTACACATGTACCACATCTTCTTTGTCCGTTCCTCTGTTGATGGACATTTAGGTTGCTTCCATGTCTTGGCTATTGTCAACAGCACTGCAGGGAACTTTGGGGTGCAGGTAATCTTTCCAAATTAGAGTTTTCTCAGGGTATAAGCCCAGTAGTGGGATTGCTGGGTCGTATGGTAGCTCTATTTGTAGTTTTTTAAGGAACCTCCATACTGTTCTCCATAGTGGTTGCACAGTTTTACATTCCCACTCCATTTTTAATTATTATTGTATTCCATTTCCAAACAATCGAATCACTTAAGGATATTTACTTCATATTTGTGTTCAGTCGCTGCCAATACTAGGAAACAAAAGTGTAAGCGTTCACAGCTGACAAAATCCTCGGAATAGAAACAGGTCTAGGAACCAACCATCTGAAATCACCTAAACCACATTGATTGGAAACTGAGGGATGGACTACAAGATCCTGTCCGCACTGTGAACTGCAACCCAGGGATTGAACTTCTCGCTTGTCCTTGTATCGTAATAACAGTCAAGTGACAGGGGATGAATACACCTTTGTTAAAGAATCGACTGGTCCCCCAAGTTGGTGAATATACCTTGGTGTTGTCTTCTAATTCTGTGACTCAAATGAAGAATTTGAAAAATACCAGCTTTCTACATAGTTTTCTCATTTGGTCCAAGTTAAAATGTTAAAATTAGACCCGATAGAACCAGGATATCTGAATAGAGAGAACGGCAGGTGGTGTGTTTGGCTTTTTGGCTATGCTTTCAGTGACCTCTGAGGCACTGGCCAAGCACATTTTTGGCTGGGGTGACTGACCTTTATCCGCTCAGACAGTGCTTTCGTCTTGATGCCTCATAAAATGAAAATAACTTCACCTGCCGTACCTGGGCTGGTCAGCACAGTGGCCTTTGATGAATAGAACATCACCGCAGGCTTCTGAGACCCAGATGTAAAGAACTTCTCTTTTTTCCCGTATGATGTTCATATCTATGTATATTGACCAAGACTTGGAATCCTGTAGAAAACGGGGGATAGTGGTGGCATCTTACAATTTATCAAGGCATGTGTATCAAAAACAACTTAGTTGACAAAAACAGAAATCTTAGAAAACAGTGGGAAACCCAGTAGAATGAGCGCCTCGGAGAAGACGGCCTTACAAGTCCCATAGGGCAGTTGGGAAACTGAGGCAGGGCTTTGACATTAGGCAGCGAAGACCAGGGTAGGTGAGCAGGTAGAAGGGAGGAGGACAGGATAATTGTGATGGAGGGAAAGATGGAAACAGAACAGCCAGGAGACCACCTGGGAAGTCTTTTGCCAGAGACGCTGAGAAAATAATTGCATCGTTAAGGGCACAGTTAGCTGGGGAGAGGGTCGGATTAGGGGAGAAGAAGAAATTTTAGCAGGGCTGTTCTTTAGCCGGCAGATTCCAGTACCTTTCTTCTGTTTGTTCAGATATGCAACAAATTCTTTATCAGTTGGGAGAGAGTCACGGCCCCAAGCCCACTCCCCCATTAGGTGTCGCCACCATGCTTCCTGGACCCTCTAGGGAACCCTGGTAGGGTAAGAGGCCACCAGGAAATCTCTGACTATGCGGCTGGAATCCATGCTGAGTGTCCAGTAGCATTCAAAGAGGTGGCAGAATATGTGGGATGTTGTAGTGGGTTGAGTGGTGGCCCCTCAGAAGATAGTTCCATGTTCTAATCCTTAGAACCTCTGAAAGCGACCTTATTTGGACGTAGGGACTCTGAAGATGTGATTAAGTGAAGGGTCTCGAGATGAGACCACATCTAGATGAGGCTGGCCCTAAATCCGGTGACAGTAAGCTGTGAATGGGACCTTAGTTAGAAACAGGGTCTCTGCAGATGAGATGAAGTGAAGGGTCTGAGATGAGGTCCTCCTGGAGGGGGGTGGCCCTACATCCAATGAAAAGGTCCTTCTAAGACACAGAAGAGGAGAGACACAGACACACAGGAGAAGTCACGTGAAGACGGAGGAAGAGATGGGAGGGAGGCGGCCACAAGCCCAGGGACGCCTGGAGCCCCCAGAAGGTGGCAGCGGCGGGAAGGACCCTCCCCTGGAGCCTCTGGAGGGAGCTTGGGCCTGAGACACCTTGATGTCAGACCTCTGGCCTCCAGGACAGGGGGAGGATGAGTTTGTAGTGTTTCAAGCTTCATGGTTTACGGTCATTTTTTAGGGCGACCCCAGGAAACTCATACGGACGTCATCCCTGATTTAAGGAATGATGACATTTTGAGAAAGACACTAACAGAAATGTCCTAGAACCGTTAGAGACGAGAAATCAGTGCAGAAAATGTTTGGGAACACACTATACCCCGTGAAAGTGGATGTCTTGGAGAGTGGAGAAGCAGGGCTTCCTAGAGGGGAGAAGGTAAGAAGGAAGAAAGAAAAAGGTCCAAACTGTTGCAGGAGCACAGAACTGGTGATTGAAAGCTTAAAGATGAAGATGAATTTGGGCTAATAGAGAATTACAGGAATTCCCTGGCGGTCCAGTGGTTAGGACTCTGTACTTTCACTGCTGAGGGCTCAGGTTCCATCCTGGTCGGGGAATGAAGATCCTGCAAGGCGTGTGGCACGGCCAGAAAAACCCACAGAGCACTACAAAGAAGAGAATTATAAGGAACACGGGGAATACACTCAGCCCTCTGGTGGCCACAGGAGGACACTGCAGGCTTCGGGCAGAGGAATCAACTCATAAAAACCTGAAGCACGAGAACTGGAGAGGCTGTTTAGACCGTTTCCAGAACCCTCTGCGTTCCAGATAAGGAACAGAAGTGCCTGGTGCCTGGTCAATGTGCTGATCCATTGCCGCACCCCTGCACAGCCGCCTCCTACTTTGCCCCATCCCCACGTTGGGGTACACCCTCTGCAGCTGTGTTCTGACGGGATAACAAAATACAATGAACAGGAGTCGACCTTTCGTCTGTGAAAGTCATTTTCAATCCCTTTTATAGAAAGGAGACTTTGTTTTTCTTTAAGCCAAAGAGTTTTATTGCATGTAGACTGGATAAACAACAAGGCCCTACTGTAGAGTCCAGGGAACTATATCCAGTCTCCTGGGCTAAACCCTCATGGAAAAGAATATGAAAAAGAACGTCTATATATGTATCAGTGAGTCACTTTGCTGGAGAGCAGAAATTAACACAACATTGTAAATCAACTATACATCAATTAAAACAAATTTTTTAAAGTTCTCCTAAACATTAAACCCATAAATTCCTATTTGCATAAATGATAAATTCCTATCTTAATCTTAGACTGATTTTTTTTTCCCCAGCTGGCTGAAAGATTACTTAGAAAATAACTCACTAGGAGGTAAATTTGCAGCTGGGTGGCCTCCTGAGGCCACCATCTCGTTCCACAGTAATGGAAATTCAGTCCTCAGAGAAAGGTCAGGGCAGTGACTTGTGGTCTACCCAGGAGGCTTAGAAAACCTTTTATTTAAAAAAAAAAATCGTATTTATTTTTTTTCCCTCTTGGTTGGCTGATATGTCAATAGCTATTTTTTAAATGTCTTGGAGACGTTTAGATAATAGTTTTGTGTTTTATGACCAACATTCTTAGAGTCTGATCTTAACCTTGAACCTTGGAAACCTTCCATGGTAATAATTTTTATCAGATGGGCTCCCAGCTACTGAGTTTGTCACATCATGTTTTATTTTTTCCTTTTATTGAATGTGGTATAATTGACCGAACATGTCACATCATATTTTAAATACCAAGCACTGAATAGAGGCCAAACTGTGGGCTTTTTTTTTTTTCCATCACACTCCTGCCCTGTAAAAATACAGAAGGTCTTACGGGTTTTGCAAGATATAATTGATAGTTTACTTTTTGAGTAGCAAAATAAATAAAGTAGGGTTGGATTATAACCCAAAGTATAAAATAAATATCCATTAATCTCTACAGACATAAATAAATGATTGAATAAGTATATAATGGGGAGAATAAATAAATCTCCCTTACAGGAGAAGAACAGGTAGATGATTTATGGAGATGGTTGGCCCTCAAGGATATGAAGCATCAATTCCCATGCCCTAAGCATGGGCTGTCCATAGTGAACTTCATTCCAAAGAGGACAGACTAGAAGGGGCAGTGGGGGAAGAGTCACTTGACAATAGAGACACCCGGCCAATGCGACCTCAGCCACGTGATCAAGGTCATCATCAATGGTAGGTCATGTTGGTAGCAGTGCATCTCGTATTTATGAGAACTCGAATAGAACTGGAATGTTTGCTGCCCCTAAACATATACTTGTGTTTCCCTGTGACTCCCCAGGAGTTGAAGTCTTCTTTTAGCCTCATCCCTTTTTCCAAAACAAAATAAAATAGTTGAGATGTCCTGCATGCTCCCATTCTGTGTGCCTTTGGACCACTGCCAAACACGGTGGGCTGGTTTCTGTCTTCTTTCCCTCCCCTCTCAGCCTCACTCCATCTGCTTGGACCGGCTCAACATCCTTTAAGAAGTAGCCCCTTTGCAGACTCTTTGCTTCCCCATGAGAAACACCTTCCCACCGCCCACTCCCAGGCCTGGACACCCTGATGCAACTCTGATAAATTTTCCTCTTGATGGCTCTGAATCCCTTGCTCCTGGCCCTTGGTCATAGGGGTGGGCTTTGCTGACTGTCTTCTTATCGTCCCCCATCCCTCCCTGAGAGGTGAATTTCTTGGGAACAAGCTCTGTGACTTTCAACCCTGCACTCTCAAAACTTGTACATAGGGCTTCCCTGGTGGCGCAGTGGTTGAGAGTCCGCCTGCCGATGCAGGGGACACGGGTTCGTGCCCCGGTCCGGGAAGATCCCACGTGCCGCGGAGCGGCTGGGCCCGTGAGCCATGGCCGCTGAGCCTGCGCGTCCGGAGCCTGTGCTCCGCAACAGGAGAGCCACAGCGGTGAGAGGCCCGCGTACCGCAAAAAAAAAAAAAAAAAATCAGCTGAATGGATGCACTTCCTTCCATGTAGCCATTCACTGTGGACAAAGCCGTGTGAATATGTTCATTCTTGCTTCTGGAGAGGAAGAAGTCTGGGCTCTGGTTTTTTTGTTTTGTTTTGTTTTGTTTGCGGTACGCGGGCCTCTCACCGCTGTGGCCTCTCCCGTTGCGGAGCACAGGCTCCGGACGCGCAGGCTCAGCGGCCATGGCTCACGGGCCCAGCCGCTCCGCGGCACGTGGCATCTTCCCGGACCGGGGCGCGAACCCACGTCCCCTGCATCGGCAGGTGGACTCTCAACCACCGCGCCACCAGGGAAGCCCTGGGCTCTGGTTTTTATGGGATGGCCCCAGGGAGAATTTCATGATTTCACTTGACCCCATGGAGCAGTCGTTCTGAAACGTGCCTGTACACTTTATTTGTTTGTTTATGGCTCTGTTGGGTCTTTGTTGCTGCACACAGGCTTTCTCTAGTTGCGGCGAGCGGGGGCTACTCTTTGTTGCGGCGCGTGGGCTTCTCATTGCAATGGCTTCTCTTGTTGCAGTGCACGGGCTCTAGGTGTGCGGGCTTCAGTAGTTGTGGCTCCCGGGCTCAGTAATGGCGGCATGTGGGCCTTAGAGCATGCAGGCTTCAGTAGTTGTGGCAGACGGGCTCAGTAGTTGTGGCCCGAGGGCTTCAGTAGTTGTGGCTCGCGGGCTCTAGAGCGCAGGCTCAGTAGTTGTGGCACACGGGATTAGTTGCTCCGCGGCATGTGGGATCTTCCCGGACCGGGGATAGAACCCATGTTCCCTGCATTGGCAGGCGGATTCTTAAGCACTGCGCCACCAGGAGAGTCCCGGCTGTGCACTTTAGGATCACTGAGAGAACTTGCAAAGATCCCGATGCCCAGCTCTGCTTCCCTGGCCATTAAAGAAAAATCTCTTGAGGTGAGATCCAGACAGAGTAGAGTTTTCGGTTCCCCAGGGGATCCCAATGACTAGGCAAATTTTAATCTCTGTGTAAAAGTCCTATGTAAAAAGGAAGGTATTTCTAGCGGAGACCACGTGCCATCCCTACAAAATATTTATCGCCAAGAATTCTGAGTCTTAACCACTTTGGACTATTTCATAATAACAAAGAGAATCTGACCCATGCTTGGAGTTTGTTGAGGTGAGACACCATTCATCTTCTATTCATCTTCCAGAATATTTGTACAGCATTTCCTTTTACACAATTGCAATATCCTTGCATTGTTACCCTACTCAGAGTTGCCGATCACCTGAATGTGTTTTCATTTTTACGTGTTATATTTATTCACAAAGAAAAAGTTAATGTAGCGTCATGTCATCGGTCACCTTGCTACTGGGAGCAGGAAGCCCAGGTTAACAGCATTCCCACAGAATAGAGGATCCACCCACCCCGAATTACTCAGTCGGAATCCACCTTTTTGCAGTATCTCCAGGGCATGCATATGCATAGTTACGGTTGAGTTGTCCTGATAAACAGCACCTACTTAGTAGGAATGCAATGTTGTTTATCAGGAATAAAGGAGCAAAAAGGAGGAATATAAGAGGAGGAAGGGAAGGAAGAATAGATTAGACCTGAGAAGAGCGAGACGCATGGGTGTGCCCAGTCTCTGCATTTTGTGGATAACGGAATGGTAGATGAAAGCATGGAAATGGATTATCAATTTACCTGGCTGGGCAAGCGGAGATCGGTGTGTGGATTCTGGCCTAGTGCTGCCTTTAAGCTGGGGTGAGTGTGACTTGTGATCAAGTAACATTCACACGTCCTTGAGGACTACACAGATCCCCAGGTACAGCTGCAAATCACCCCATGCTGAAGAAACATCACGTGTACTTTGCTGATCAATGGCCAAAGCACACTTTATGGATTTGATTAGAAACCCGCTGTAAATATCGCCCACGATCCAACATTTTCAGTGTATTCAGAACTGTTACTGAAACTTAACCATTTTTTCCCCAGATCTGTTATGATATTAAAATAAATCTACAGGTTCTGTGGCCAGAGGGCATGTTTTTGGTAACTCCCACTATTTGTTTGAAAAATAAGAAGACAAAAACAAGAAAATGAAGAAGGAAAAGAGATCGGCATTTGAGTCTTGCCCCATGGGGCGCGGTGGTTGTACACCATCAACTTTCCACACCACTGACTTTCCGTAGACATTCCGAACTGGCTACACCTTAGGAGTGCGTTTAACAAAGGAACAAATGGAACAGAAGCATCCTGCAAAAATACAAAGACTCCGTGTGCATATGTACATGTGCATATGTACGTGTGTGTGGGTGTGTGGATGTGAGTACGTATGTGTATTTCCATTCGGTGATAACTGCTACAGTGGAACTCAGCAAATGAGAATCCCCAGCTGAATAAACTATAAAAAGTACAGAGGTTGGTATTCGCCCCAGATTCCATCCATTGGGTTGCTATTTATTTATTTATTTTTTGGTTGTGTTGTGTCTTCGTTGCTGCGCGTGGGCTTTCTCTAGTTGCGGCGAGTGGGGGCTACTCTTCATTGCAGTGCACAGGCTTCTCATTGCGGTGGCTTCTCTTGTTGCGGAGCACGGGCTCTAGGCTTGCCGGCTTCAGCAGTTGTGGCACGCGGGCTCAGTAGTTGTGGCTCGCAGGCTCAGTAGCTGTGGCTCACGGGCTCAGTAGTTGTGGCCCATGGGTTCTAGAGTGCAGGCTCAGTAATTGTGGTGCGTGAGCTCAGTAGTTGTGTCTCGCGGGCTCTAGAATGCAGGCTCAGTAGTCGTGGCACGTGGGCTTCAGTAGTTGTGGCTCATGGGCTCTACAGCAGAGGCTCAGTAGTTGTGGCGCATGGGCTTAGTTGCTCCGCGGCATGTGGGATCTTCTCGGACCGGGAATTGAACCCGTGTCACCTGCTCTGGCAGGCGGATTCTTAACCACTGCACCACCAGGGAAGTCCCTGTCCATTGGGTTTTGATATTCTCCCTATGATGTAGATCTAGGGGACCTGGAAGGGAAAGAAGGAAGACCATGCACATCCTTGGGGAGGGTTTGGAAAAACAGAAGTGAGCTTTGCCTCTTCCACCTCGCTACCTGGGTCCGTTATTCTCCCTTTGTTTGCTTCCTGCCCCCTCTGCATGACTTTGCAGTTCCTCAGGCTTCTGGAGTGCTGGCTAGAACGTTTCCGAGCCCCGTACCCGTAAACCACTCAGACCTTGAAAGATGACGCCACAGTTAATGGTCTCGACAGTTTTAATAATGACTCCATTCCTGTGTTTCGATTACTACCAGATGGTCAGAGACAGTGAAGCAAGCCAGCTAAAAACCACAATAAAGCCACGTGAGCCACGGGGTCATGAGGGCACTGTGCTTTTACCCCATGGGAGGGACTCTTTATGCACCAGGAAATAAGAAGGCAGCCCAGGGTCTGCATCTCACTGGCCCAACGTTGTTTGTCCTGCACAAGCTTCATCCTTCTACCCCACCGCCTCTACCATCCGGTGCTGGTGTCATTCAGTTTACCTCCTTTTCTGAGCCTCTTCCCCGGCACAATGCACAGACTTTGCTCCCTGCTCTTCCCTGGCCCAGAACCGTCTTTCCTCCTGTTGTCAACTGTCCAGATTTTCTTTTTAAAATTTTCTGAGGTAGAGTTGCTGTACAATATTATATAAATTTCAGGGGTACAGTATAGTGATTCACAGTTTTTAAAGGTTATACTCCAGTTATAGTTATTATAAAATATTGGCTCTATTCCCCGTGTTGTGCAATGTATCCTTGTAGCTTATTTTATACATAATAGTTTGCCCCCCTTACTCCCTTCCCCCTATCTTGCTCCCCCCTCCTTCCCTCTCCCCGCTGGTCACCACTAGTTCTCCGTATCTGGAAGTCTGCTTCTTTTTCTTATATTCACTAGTTTGTGGCATTTTTCAGATTCCACACATATGTGATGTCATACAGTGTTCCTCTTTCTCTGTCCCTTAAATACCTCATTTAGTGATTTGAAAGTCTCCTTGATCTGCATAACCAGTCATCCTCCAAGAATGATTGATTCTGCATCCCATGTAGTTTTATCCCAGTCTCTCAGGCTGGCTACGTTCGTGTCTGCATTTGCCGTCTACACCACTTATGTGTTGGACCATTCCAGTACCTCCCTAAAGGGCTTCAAGATACTGTTGAGTGGGTTCTACGTTGGAGGCTTGGAGGAGATGGGAAGACCTCCCTAAAGGGCTTCCCATCTCCTCCAAGCCTCCAACGTAGAACCCACTCAACAGTATCTTTCTAAAAACACAGTTTGAAGGCATGGAAAACCACCACGCTGATAAGAGAGGCATTCCAGAATTCAGTCCCTCCCTGACACCTCCATACTCATTCCTAACCTACCCCTCTATCATCCAATCTGCACCCCAAAACTTGCAAGGACCCCAAGGAGCCTCCTCCTAGGTGTCTTTCTGGAGAAGTCCTCCTCATGTTTTAAAACCTGCCCGAGGTGTCACCTCCTGCCCAGAGTCTTCCCTGAACCCCCAGATCAGATTCATTAATTACTTCTGTGGCCTACGCTTCCGTCCATCACTTTATACACTGAGCTGCATTCTGTCTTTTTCTAATTCTTTTAGGTGGTAAGTTAAGTTGTGGATTTGAGATTTCTCTTGTTTCTTGAGGAAGGCCTGTATTGCTATGAACATCCCTCTAAGAACTGCTTTTGCTGCATCCCATAGATTTTGTGTGGTTGTGTCTGAGTTGCACTCTGATTCTCTGTTTACACCTTGGCCTGCCCAGAGAGATGACTCCTGGGATCATCTTTCATCATATTTCTGCCTCTAGACCCTAGAATGGCACATAGTATGTGACGGGCATTCGGTAAGTGTTTACAAGCGGGGGCCAGCCTTCTGTTTATATAGATCCAAGGGACACCTAATATCAAAGCAGTGCACAGAGAGCATTGTGGATGGATGCACTTGTGCTGGTTGAAGTTTAAACAGCAACACAGAATTTATCTCCAGGCATCAGGACCCACTCCGCTCCCTGCTTTACTCCCGACTTCGAGATGAACATTCAAAATACTGTCTACATGTTTTCTCTTTTCCACAGTTAGAACACAGATTTCTGATCTGTGTTTCCATTTTGACTTCTCACAGGCACCGTGGCTAGATTTTATCCTGTTTTGGCAATGGCAGATTTCTTCTATCATTTTCTTCCCAGATGTTAGCAAACCATTTTTTTAATTTAAACGTATGCTTTATCTAGCCAGATTCATTCATTCATTCAGCAAAGTTAAATTTTATAAGGGGATCTGGGATACGGACGAAAGCTCTCTCTTTGTAGTTCTCTTTGCTCTGAATTTTTAATTTTGTATTACTTGGAGTAAAATACACATTTCCACGATCTCCCCTTCCTTTTGACATCTTCCAAAACCTTCGATTCGTCAAGGGCAGAAGCTGCTGCTTATTTTTAATGACTCCTCCAAACAGCCACACAATAAAGACAACTTAGCGGAAATGATGGATATTAGAAAAATGACAGCCGACTTCAGGAATAGGACCTGGCTGGCACGGCAAGCCTGTCATCGTAACGTCAGGGGCTCTCATGGTGATGGATGCTGCCCCCGCTGTGCCCCGCCCCGGCCTTTCCTACTCCCCCAGCAGATCTCACCTCCCCCTGCGATAATAACTGAGTTCAACCACGTCTGCATTTGCTGGCCAGCAGGAAGAGATGCCCACCGTCCCTCCTGGCACTTACATGTCCTTCTAAACACCCACTGACGTTTAAACACTTCCCTCTCCTGCCCCGCCCCATCTCACCCCGATGTCCTTGTCATTTGCCGGCAGACACAAGTGCCAGTGTGCCCAGTGCCACATCCAGGTCTCTCCAGGTCCTCGGATGCAGAATCCCACGCTGAGGCCGCGGTGTGGAAGTGGCCGCCACCTGGCTTTGTGTGGGATTCGAATCAGCTGTATTTTATGCCGCTGTTTTCTCTTCACCCGGGAGGACGGGGAAAGTGGCAGCTTTGTCCAGAGCCAGTTTCAACAGGTTGTTTTTTTTTTTCCCATTATGTCCTGACTATAAATCTGTGCATTCTTTCACTCATATTGAGTGTGTAGTTTGAATTCTGAACAGGAAGCAAGAGGCAGGTGAGGGCAGACAGTTGAAATAAAGTGGAGGATGAGACACACTTCCAGAAAGAATGTGCTGGAGAAACAGGATTTATGCTCATTTGATCATAGCTCAGACGTCCACTGGGCTCGTGAGGGCTTCTCAGCTGTGGAGCGTGCATTAAAACACCCCGATCTGTATGTACCTATGATGGAATGTCATTCAACCTTTAAAAAAAGAAGAAGGAAATCCTGCCGTTTGCAACAGCATGGATAGATCTGGAAGGCATTCTGCGTAGTGAAATAAGCCAGACACGGAAAGACAAATACTGCAGGATACCGTTTATGTGAGGGACTGAAAATTCTCCAGTTTGCAGAACAGAGAGTAGAACGGTGGTTGCCAGGGGCTGGGGGTGGACAAGTGGGGAGACGGTGGTCAAGAGGTACAAACCTTTGGTTATAAGATGAATAACTTCTGGGGGTCTGATTCCAGCCTGGCACCTGGAGCCAGCCACGGGTGGGTGGGCTTTGTGTGCACAGGGGTTTGGACACAGTGAATAGGGTGGCTGTAAACATCTGTGGATGTACATTTCCAACTCTTTGGGATAAGTCCTAGGAGTGGGGTCCAGCTGCCACGCTGCAAAAGTGGGATCCTTCACCAACTAACTTAAGTGTGTCATGTTGGTGCGGAAACGTTCCGGTCCCGAGGGCAGGGTCCCT
Source organism: Phocoena phocoena (assembly GCF_963924675.1). Lineage (NCBI taxonomy): Eukaryota > Metazoa > Chordata > Mammalia > Artiodactyla > Phocoenidae > Phocoena > Phocoena phocoena. The sequence continues at coordinate 1,255,046 of NC_089240.1, read as the reverse complement.
TACTCGTGGCTACCCTTGGCCGGGTCTTGCTGTGTCAAGACATCTTCTTAAAGCACTGAGCTAGCAGGAAATCAAGGAGGATTCTAAAGGCAGAACCCAGCACGGTCATGAGACAATGGTCTCTGCATTTTGCTCTGAGGGTGTTGGAAAACCACGGTGGGCATCCATTACCCCCAGTCTCAAGGCTTGATTGGGGAGCTCACAGGAGACCCTCCCCAAATAGGACTGGAACCCGCAAGGACCAAGTTTAAAAGTGAAGGAGAAGCTTGTCGTAACCTTTAATGGCAAAGAATCGAAAAGCGAACATATACATGTATACGTATAACTGAATCACTTTGCTGTACACCTGAAACTAGCACCGTATTGTAGATCAACTATATTTCAATAAAAACATTTTTTAAAGTGAACGTGAAATATCACCACTTCCGCCACCATGCCGGCCACCAAAGAAAGCCACACCTGACGTGATGGGTGGTCTTTAAATGGCCAAGCAACCGTGAACAACACGCCTCCACTCCTAAGAAGCCTGGTTTATTCCACTGGGAAGAATCCCACAATGGCGTCAAGAAAGAGAACAAGAGGCTCATTGGGCGAAGAAAGAACCATTCGGATAACGTCAAAAGGAACAGAGAAGAAGCCAAGAACCCAAAAAACGCACAGCACCCCCTCCCCCCGCTCCGTACGTGGAGGTGATTCAGCCCCGGTGAGCCGGCGGTCCCGAGGTCACGTTAGCGGGGCTGAGCCCCAAAGCCAGCCCTGTTGCCCCTGCGGCCACCCAAGCCCTTGCTGTGATTGCCACGCCCAGCTCTCCGAGCTCATTCTGGTGTCCACGGCCCCGCCTTCCCGGAACCATCGACGTCCCCCATTCTCCGAGGGGACAGAGTGCCCCCTCGGCAACCTTGGGGCATTCACTGGCCACCTGCTCTTGGGGGTGGCCGCCAGCTTCTCCACCTGAATCTCTGCCCCACGTTCCCTGGAGCCGTGCTTCCCATCCCCACATGCGTCCGCTGTCCGTGTACATCTTCCCACGTAGGCGGTGCCCCCCCTGTGGAGCTGTGCATATGGCCCAGGGTACCAGCAGGTCAGCGTCTGCCTCAGAAAGGCCAGAGTTGCCGTGTGCCTCTACGTCCTCTTCTCAGACCTCCTGTCCGGTCCCCAATGCCCACGTAGCTGGGCACGTCCAAAAAGTCACCACGGCGTGGACAAAGGAACCCAGCGGTGGGAGCTGGCTTCCACAGTCTTGGCGGGTGGACAGAATTCATTTCTTCCTCACCTCAGGGTCGCAGACATTAGAAACAGTGATCGCCAGAGCCCTGGAGGGGAGGGTGGATGCCGTAGATGACAGTGATCGCCCTGAGTTCTCCACCTCTGGGTCCTCCTCGGTGCAGAATTTTGGGGCCACTGACGGAACCCAGATTCTGACAAATACGTGTGCATCACTGCGTGTGTGTCTGTCTGTCTGTCTGTGGGGGTATGTCAGTGAGAGAAGAGAGAGGAAGAAAGAGAGGAAACAGAGAGACAAAGATTCACGCATTAGTATAAGTTACAAGGAAGAATCTGACAGCCCCAAGAAACAACAGCTGATTGAGAAGCGGGCAGTGGCCTCGGGCTTGCTGAAGGGTCCCCAACTGTTTTCTTAATTACTGCCTCTCCCCAGTCAGCAATATGCTATGGAGGAAAGACGGAAGCCTGGGAGCCTGGAGACCGGAGGATTTGTCACATCATCAGCGCACCTGGTCATTGTCAAGATTCCCTTTGAGCGTCACCTCAGCTAAACTTACTGCCTTTTCTTTGTCTTAATTACACACATTGAGAAACAAAGAAGTGGGCAGAGGCTTCACCCCCAGATGCATTCAGCAGCCCACAGGTTAAGTTCCTACTTTTCTGTGCAAAACAAATGCCCCCAGCGAGGGTCCCCTGGCTTCAGGCCCCCAGAGCCGAGCTGATTTTATTAGCCTTTGCACACCAGCCTGCGATCAGAGCCCAAGCTGAGTGAAATTCCGCATCCCGGGCATCTTGTCTGCGTGGGTGGCAGGGTACGCCCCTTGCCCACCCTCGTGCACGGGTGATGCGCCTCCCGTAGCTGTACATGCCCGCAGCGTCCGTCACGGCTTCCACGCGCGGACAGGAGCCGTAAGAGCGCATGCAGGATACATGGGAGACGGACTCCCAGGTGGTGTCCGGGGCTGCAGACCTGGTGCCAGCGTCCTTGCAGGTTCTCCACGTCTGCAAAGGAGCTTGGTGCTCCCAAATAGAAAGACCTTGGGGACATCCCGGGGAGGAGCCCCCAGGCTGACACGATCCAGGAGATAATGGTCCCCTGACACAAGCGCAGATTCCTGCCCGGTATTCAGGGAGGAGGACCCCTAAAAGCTGGGGTGGTTTAAGGGCAGGGTTAATGGAGGAGAAACTGAGTGGGTGTGGAAGGAAACCCCCAAGAGTTTTGGGGAGATGAGAAAGAAGTATTCGCTCAGGTCTGAGCCCATGGGTTTGTTCCAAGGATGTTAAACTTCGGGTGATGTGAACCCAGCCGGGTTCTGGCACCCATGTCATTCGCTGTCCCGGTCACAGGCTCTCCAGTGTTTGCAGCTCTGCCTGTTTGGGTCCTTTCTCTTGTTAGCAGTAATGTGCAGGGATGAATTGTTTAGATTTCTGGGTCTCTCTCTCTCTCTCTCTCTCTCTCCCTCTCTCCTGACTCCCCATCTTATTTCACAAAGGGTTTAAGGAAAACCACCACTCCTCCCGCACCATTTAAAAGCTGGTTCTTATATAGATCAATGAAACAGGATAGAAAGCCCAGAGATAAACCCACACACATATGGTCCCCTTATCTTTGATAAAGGAGGCAAGAGCATACAATGGAGAAAAGACAGCCTCTTCAACAAGTGGTGCTGGGAAAACTGGACAGCTACATGTAAAAGAATGAAATTAGAACACTCCCTAACACCATACACAAAATAAACTCAAAATGGATTAAACACCTAAATGTAAGGCCAGACACTATCAAACCCTTAGAGGAAAACACAGGCAGGACACTCTATGACATAAATCACAGCAAGATCCTTTTTGACCTACCTCCTAGAGAAATGGAAATAAAAACAAAAATAAACAAATGGGATCTAATGAAACTTCAAAGCTTTCGCACAGCAAAGGAAACCATAAACAAGATGAAAAGACAACCCTCAGAATGGGAGAAAATATTTGCAAATGAAGCAACTGACACAGGATTAATCTCCAAAATGTACAAGCAGTTCATGCAGCTCAATAACAAAAAAACAAACAACCCAATCCAAACATGGGCAGAAGACCTAAATAGACATTTCTCCAAAGAAGATATACAGACTGCCAACAAACACATGAAAGGATGCTCAACATCATTAATCATTAGAGAAATGCAAATCAAAACTACAATGAGGGGGCTTCCCTGGTGGCGCAGTGGTTGAGAATCTGCCTGCTAATGCAGGGGACACGGGTTCGAGCCCTGGTCTGGGAGGATCCCACATGCCGCGGAGCAGCTGGGCCCGTGAGCCACAACTACTGAGCCTGCGCGTCTGGAGCCTGTGCTCCGCAACGGGAGAGGCCACGATAGTGAGAGGCCCGCGCACCGCGATGAAGAGTGGCCCCCGCTTGCCGCAACTAGAGAAAGCCCTCGCACAGAAACGAAGACCCAACACAGCAAAAATAAATAATTAATTTAAAAAACCCCTCCTACCCCCAACATCTTCTTAAAAAAAAAAAAAAAAAATCTACAATGAGGTATCACCTCACACCAGTCAGGATGGCCATCATCAAAAAATCTACAAACAATAAATGCTGGAGAGGGTGTGGAGAGAAGGGAGCCCTCCTGCACTGTCGGTGGGAATGTAAATTGATACAGCCACTATGGAGAACAGTATGGAGGTTCCTTAAAAAACTAAAAATAGAGCTACCATATGACGCAGCAATCCCACTACTGGGCGTATACCCTGAGAAAACCATAATTCAAAAAAGAGTCATGTACCACAATGTTCATAGCAGCTCTGTTTACAATAGCCAGGATATGGAAGCAACCTAAGTGTCCATCGACAGATGAATGGATAAAGAAGATGTGGCACATATATACAATGGAATATTACTCAGCCATAAAAAGAAACGAAACTGAGTTATTTGTAGTGAGGTGGATGGACCTAGAGTCTGTCATACAGAGTGAAGTAAGTCAGAAAGAGAAAAACAAATACCGTATGCTAACACATATATATGGAATCTAAAGAAAAAAAAAGGTCACGAAGAACCTAGGGGCAGGATGGGAATAAAGGTGCAGACCTACTAGAAAATGGACTTGAGGCCACGGGGAGGGGGAAGGGTAAGCTGGGACGAAGTGAGAGAGTGGCATGGACATGTATACACAACCAAACGTAAAACCGATAGCTAGTGGGGAGCAGCCTCATAGCACAGGGAGATCAGCTGGGTGCTTTGTGACCACCTAGAGGGGTGGGATAGGGAGGGTGGGAGGGAGACGCAAGAGGGAGGGGATATGGGGACATACATATACATAGAGCTGATTCACTTTGTTATACAGCAGAAATGAACACACCATTGTAAAGCAATTATACTCCAATAAAGATGTTAAAATTTTTCTTTAAAAAATAAAAAGTAAAAGCTGGTTCTTTCAGAATCTATAGGGGATGCAGGAAATTATTTGTGAAAACATTTTATAAAGTTGCATTAAGTAGACAGTTTTTAGGAGGTTTTCTTTTTAAAAATATGGGGTGTTTTTGTTGTTGCTGTTTGGTTGGTTGGTTGGTTTTTGAGGGGACCAGGTTCTCTTGGGCACGGGTGGTGAGCGTTCTGCAAAAACCACTCTGGTATGGCTACAAAGAATGGATTTGCCCCTGGTGGCAAGCACAGAGTGGGGAGACCTGCATAAAGTTTGGGAAAACCTGGATTTGGGTGATGGAGGGACGGAGGGAGTTGGAGAGATACAGCCAAGACTCCGGGTGAGTGTAGATGCTGAAGGGGTGGAGAAAAGCCACATTCAACTGTTAGCGTGGGATTCCTGGGACCAGACAGGAAAGACTGGGATGGAGGGATTGGGGAGGATCTGGGGGCGGGACTTAGTGAATTCAATTATAGACATGGGTTCAAGGACCGTGTGGAAATTTCTGGCATCCCGTTGCCTATTTGTTGTCTGGCCACAGGAGAATGGTCTACCCATTACTCAGTCTTGGGTTCCATGCATAGACCATCAAGTGACCTTCCACAAGGGGGCCAAGGACACACAGTGGGGAAAAGACAGTCTCGTCAACAAACGGTGTTGGGAAAACTGGATATCCACATGCCAGAGAATGAAACTCATCTCATGCCATACACAAAAATTAACTCAAAATGTAGTAAGACTTCAGCATCCCATCTGAAAAGCCTAAAACACCTAAAAGAAAACACATGGGAAGAGTTTCTTGGCAGCAGTGATTTCATAGATCTGACCCCAAAAGCACAGGCAACAAAAGCAAAAAATAGACAAATGGGATTGCAACAAACTAAAAACACTTCTGCATAGCAAGGGAAACAAAGCATACAGCAAAGAGACAGTGTCTCTGCAGAACGGGAGACAATATTTGCAATCTGCACATCTGATAGTATAGAGCATTTGGACAGAGGAGATGCCCTTTAAAAGCTTCAGTGACTGCAAAGTGGGTTGGGAGGTTCTGCCTTGTAACAGATGTTCTGGATTGCTGGTTTTTCCGACTCGAGCAATTTGTCTTAATTATGCAAGTAAATTAGCTCAATGTTACCTCTTACTGAAAGATGCAAGCTTTATTATTATGTGATTTCTAGTCCCCTAGGGGTGTAACGACGGCTCTAGGAAATTGGTTGATTTTTCAGACGGTTGGTGGGATTTCGTTTATTCTCTGGAGAACCCTTCCCATCTGTGCTCCTATCTGGAAAATTCAAATATTTTTTGTTGTCTACACAGTACTCAGCACTCTTGAGGCAAACCTCCCAGCTCCCCTGAGCCACTGCCCAAGTTTTGCAAATCAGATTCTGTTTTGGAGAACTGTCTGGAGCTCTAAAGGGTTTTTTCATCTTTCATCTACTTTCCTTTAAAATTCTCTGAACAGGCTTATGCCTGCACGAAAATCACACTCAGGGAGCTTCTAATAGGCGACTCGGTGCGTTGTTTTTGTTGTAAATGAGTTTGGCAGACAGCAGGTTCATTTCCCCAGAGCTGTGTAGCTCATGGCTCTGGGTTTGCAGGCACCCATCACAGCACTGGAGAGTCATGGACAGAAGCCCCCATCCTCCTGCTTTCACAGAGGGAAGACGGTCCCTGCTGAGAGCCAACGTTAGTCTGAGCACAGTAGAAAAACAAGGAGGTGGGCACATTTCCAGGTACTTAAATCTGTGCAGAAAACTCCAAAACCTAATTGAGGCTGAAAACTCTATTTTGGTTGTTGTTTGTAATCAATCCACCCTGGCATTTCCTGTCAACTTTGCGTGTTGAGGCATACTCCCAAAATGTTCTATCAGTTATTTAGACAGGAAAAGGTCACTCTTTCAAAATTCTTATTTTTTTAGTTGAAGTATAGTTGCTGTACCATATTAGATAAGTTACAGGTGTATAATATAGTGATTCACAAGTTTTAAAGGTTATACTCAATTTGTAGTTATTATAAAATACTGGCTATATTCCCTGTGTGCGCTGTAGAATATATTCTTGTAGCTTCCTGATTTCACACATAGTAGTTTGTACCTCTTACTCCCCTCCCCCTATCTTGCCCCTCCCCCTTCCCTCTCCACACTGGGAACCACTGGTGTGTTCTCTATATCTGTGAGTCTGCTTCTTTTTATATTCACTAGTTTGTTGTATTTTCTTAGATTCCCCATATAAGAGATATCTTATAGTATTTGTCTTTCTCTGTCTGACTTATTTCACTAACATAATGCCCTCCACGTCCATTCATGTTGCTGCAAATGGCAACTTTTCATTCTTTTTTATGGCTGAATAGTACTCCATTGTATATATGCACCACATCTTTACCCATTCATCTGTTGATGGACACAGGTTGCTTCCACATCTTGGCTGTTGTATAAATAATGCTGCTATGAACATTGGGGTGCATGTATCTTTTCAAACCAAAAATTTTAGCTTAAAGATCTAGAATTCTGCATTTTATTTTTTTTCTAATCCAACATTGCATACATTTTTTAAGTTGGAATATAGTTGCTTTACAATGTTATGTTAGTTTCTGCTGTACAGTGAAGTGAATCAGCTATATGTACACCTATATCCCCTCCCTCTTGGACCTCCCACACCCCATCCCACCCAGTTAGGTCATCACAGAGCACCGAGCTGAGCTCCCTGTGCTATACAGCAGGTGCCCACTAGCTATCTGTTTTACACGTGGTAGTGTATATATGTCAATCCTAATCTCCCAGTTCATCCCACCCTCCTGTTTCCCCCTGTGCCAACACATTCATTCTCTACATCTGCATCTCTATTCCTGCCCTGCCAATAGGTTCATCTGTACCATTTTTCCAGATTCCAAATATATGCATTAATATATGATAATTTTTTTCTTTCTTCACTCTGTATGACAGACTCTAGGTCCATCCACATGTCTACAAATGACCCAATTTCATTCTTTTTATGGCTGAGTAATATTCTATTGTATATATGTACCACATCTCCTTTAACCATTCAACTGTCGAGGGACATTTAGGTTGCTTCCATGACCTGGCTATTGTAAATAGTGCTACAGTGAATATTGGGGTGCATGTATGTTTTTGAATTATGGTTTTCTCTGGGTATATGCCCAGAAGTGGGATTGCTGGGTCATATGATAGCTCTATTTTTAGGTTTTGAGGAACCTACATACTGTTTTCCATACTGGCTGCACCAACTTACATTCCCACCAGCAGTGTGGGAGGGTTCCCTTTTCTCCACACGCATCCCAGCATTTGTTGGTTGTAGATTTTCTGATGATGCCCGTTCTGACTGGCATGAGGGGATACCTCACTGTAGTTTTGATTTGCACTTCTCTAATAATTAGTGATGTTGAGCGTCTTTTCATGTGCCTTTTCGCCATCTGTATGTCTTCTTTGGAGAACTGTCTATTTAGGTCTTCTGCTCATTTATGGATTGGGTTTGTTTTTGTTTTTTTAAATATTGAGCTTCATGAGCTGTTTATATATTTTGGAGATTAATCCTTTGTCAGTTGCTTCATTTGCAAATATTTTCTCCCATTCTGAGGGTTGTCTTTACGTCTTGTTTATTTCCTTTGCTGTGCAAAAGCTTTTAAGGTAATTAGGCCCCATTTGTTTATTTTTATTTTCATTACTTCAGGAGGTGGATCAAAAAAGATCTTGCTGTGATTTATGTCAAAGAGTGTTTTTCCTATATTTTCCTCTAAGAGTTTTATAGTGTCTGGTCTTACATTTAGGTCCTTAATCCATTTTGAGTTTATTTTTGTGTATGGTCTTAGGGACTGTTCTAATTTCATTCTTTTACATGTGGCTGTCCAGTTTTCCCAGCACCACTTATTGAAGAGACTGTCTTTTCTCCATTGTATATTCTTGCCTTCTTTATCATAGATTAGGTGACCATATGTGCCTGGGTTTATCTCTGGGCTTTCTATCCTGTTCCGTTGATCTATATTTCTGTGTTTGTGCCAGTACCATACTGTCTTGATTACTGTAGCTTTGTAGTATAGTCTGAAGTCAGGGAGCCCGATTCCTCCAACTTTGTTTTTCTTTCTCAAGATTCTTTGGCTATTCAGGGTCTTTTGTGTTTCCATACAAATTGTAACATTTTTTGTTCTACTTCTGTGAACAGTGCCATTGATAAATTGATAGGAATTGCATTGAATCTGTAGATTGCTTTGGGTAGTATAGTCATTTTCACAATATTGATTCTTCCAATCCAAGAACATGGAATATCTCTCCATCTGTTTGTGCCATCTGTGAGTTCTTCCATCAGTGTTTTATAGTTTTCTGAGTACAGTTATTTTGCCTGTGTAGGTAGGCTTATTTCTAGGTATTTTGTTCTTTTTGTTGCAATGGTAAATGGGATTGTTTCTTTAATTTCCCTTTCTGATCTTTTGTTTTGTTAGAGTATAGGAATGCAAGAGATTTCTGTGCATTAATTTTGTATCCTGCAGCTTTACCAAATTCATTGATTAGTTCTGGTAGTTTTCTGGTGGCACATTTAGGATTTTTTATGTATAGTATCATGTCATCTGCGAACAGTGACAATTTTCTTCTTTTCCAATTTGTATTCCTTTTATTTCTTTTTCTTCTCTGATTACTGTGGCTAGGACTTCCAAAACTATTTTGAATAATAGTGACAAGAGTGGACATCTTTGTCTTGTTCCTGATCTTAGAGGAAATGCTTTCAGCTTTTCTCTCTTAAGAAGATGTTAGCTGTGGGTTTGTCATACATGGGCGTTATTATGTTGAGGTAGTTCCTTCTATGCCCACTTTCTGGAGCGTTTTAATCATAACTTGGTGTTGAATTTTGTCAAAAGCTTTTTCTGCATCTACTGAGATGATCATACGGTTTTTATTCCTTAATTTGTTAATATGGTATATCACATTGATTGATTTGCGTATATTGAAGAATCGTTTTCATCCCTGGGATAAATCCCACTTGATCATGGTGTATGATCCTTTTAATGTTTTGTTAGATTCTGTTTGCTAGTATTTTGTTGAGGATTTCTGCATCTATGTTCATCAATGATATTGGTCTGTAATTTTCTTTTTTTGTAGTATTTCTGTCTGGTTTTGATATCAGGGTGATGGTGGCCTCGTAGAATGAGTTTGTGAGTGTTCCTTCTGCAGTTTTTTGGAAGAGTCTGAGAAGGATGGGTGTTAGGTCTTCTCGAAATGTTTGATAGAATTCACCTGTGAAGTCATCTTCTCCTGGACTTTTGCTTGTTGGAAGATTTTTTTTTTTTTTTTTTTGTTGGAAGATTTTTAATGACAGTTTCAATTTCACTGCTTGTGATAGGTCTGTTTATATTTTCTATTTCTTCCTGGTTCAGTTTTGAAGGTTATACCTTTCTAAGAATTTGTCCATTTCTTCCAGGTTGTCCATTTTTATTGGCATAGAGCTGCTTGTAGTAGTCTCGTCTGATCCTGTGTATTTCTGTCGTGTCAGTTATAATGTCTCCTTTTTCATTTCTAATTTTATTGATTTGCATCTTCTTTTTTTTCTTGATGAGTCTGGCTAAAGGTTTTCGATTTTGATAATCTTCTTCAAGGAGCAATTTTATTGATCTTTACTGTTATTTTCTTCATTTCTATTTCATTTATGGGTTTTTTGTTGTTGCTGTTCTTTCTCTAGTTGCTTTAGTGTATGGTTAGATTGTTTATTTGAGATTTTTCTTGTTTCTTGAGGTGAGGTTGAATTGCTATAAACTCCCCTCTTAGAACTGCTTTTGCTGCATCCCATAGGTTTTGGGTCATCATGTTTTCACTGTCATTTGTTTCTATGAATTTTTAAATTTCTTCTTTGATTTCTTCAGTGATTTATTGGTTATTTATTAGTGTATTGTTTAGTCTCCCTGTGTTTGTGTTTTTTACAGTTTTCTTCTTGTAATTGACTTCTAATGTCATAGCACTGTGGTCAGAAAAGATGCTTGATATGATTTCAAATTTCTTAAATTTTCCAAGGCTTGATTTGTGACGCAAGATGTGATCTGTCCTGGAGAATGTTCCATGTGCACTTGAGAAGAAATTGCATTCTGTGTCTTTCAGGTGGAATGTCCTGTAAATATGAATTGAATCTATCTGGTCTATTGTGTCATTTAAAGCTTGTGTTTCCTTATTTATTTTCTGTTTGGATAATCTCTCCATTGGTGTAAGTGACGTGTTAAAGTCCCCTACTACTATTATGTTACTGTCGATTTCCCCTTGTATGGATGTTAGCGTTTGCCTTATGTATTGAAGTGCTCCTATGTGGGGTGCATAAATATTTATAATTGTCATATCTTCTCGGATTGATCCCTTGATCATTATGTAGTGTCCTTCCTTGCCTCTTGTAACAGTTTTTATTTTAATGTCTATTTTATCAGATAAAAGTATTGCTACTCCAGCTTTCTTTTGATTTCCATTTGCATGGAATATCTTTTTCCATCCCCTCACTTTCAGTCTGTATGTGTCCCTAGGTCTGAAGTGGGTCTCTTATAGGTAGCATATATACATACGGGTCTTGTTTTTTTGTATCCATTCAGCCAGTCTAGGTCTTTTGGTTGGAGCATTTAACCCATTTACATTCAAGGTACTTAATTGATATATATGTTCCTATTACCATTTTCTTAATTGTTTTTGGCTTGTTTTTGTGGGTCTTCTCTTGTGTTTCCTGCCTAGAGAATTTCCTTTAGCATTTGTTGTAAAGCTGGTTTGGTGGTGCTGAATTCTCTTAGCTTTTGCTTGTCTGAAAAGCTTTGATTTCTCCATCAGATCTGAATGAGATCCTTGCTGGGTAGAGTAATATTGGTTGTAGGTTCTTGCCTTTCATCACTTTAAATATGTCCTTCCACTCCCTCTGGCTTGCAGAGTTTCTGCTGAAAAATCAGCTGATAACCTTACGGGAGTTCCCTTGCACGGGTGGAGGAAGACTTGGCTTGTGGGGCGGGTGAGCTTGCTCAGATGGGCACCCCTCCCAGTGCCCATGGAGGTGGGGACCGGTGGGTGGGGAAGGGGCGTGCAGTGGTGGCCACTCCCCTTGTGTGCCACTCTACAATGGCCTTGCTTCTATGGTGGCTGAGGCTTCGTCTGCAAACCTTCCCATTTGTGGAGCTCCTTACTTCCGTCACTTCAGGCTGTCTTTTCACAGCCAACAGCTGTCCCGTCCCTGGTCTGTTCTCCAGCACCCAGCTCCCCTCCACACCTGGAGACACACAACTCAGTCTGGGTTGCATAGGGCTGCAGCAAGGACCGTGCGCGCAGTTCTTACTTTGTCCTGCCTTCCACAGACATTTGATGCATTCCCCTCTGATCCCCTAGAGTCCCCTTCTGCCCCAGCTGACTTCTCCACCATGACAGTGCTTTTCTGAACGTGGGAACCTCTCCCCACCTTCAGCTCCCTACCGGGGTGCTGGTCCCTTCCTTTTCCTCTTTTTCTTTCTTTTGTCCTACCCAGTTTTGTGGGGATTTTTCTTGTCCTTTAAGGTGTCTGAGGTCTTCTGCTAGTGTTCAGCAGGTGCTCTGTGAATACTGTTCCATTTGTAGATGTCTTTTTGTATCCCTTGTATTCCCAGCATAACCCCTGGGGCTCAGTTTTGGTTTTGCCCCCCTCCGCCTTTGCGTGAGGTCCACCCTCAGGCATCTGTTCCCCACCCAGGTGAGGGGGGCAAAAGCAGGGCTGATTGGGGCACACTTTTAATTTAATTAACTCTGTCGAATCTGAATGAGATCCTTGCTGGGTAGAGTAATATTGGTTGTAGGTTTTTCCCTTCCATCACTTTAAATATGTCCTGCCACTCCCTCTGGCTAACCTTATGGGGATTCCCTTGTATGTTATTTGTTGCTTTTCCCTTGTTGCTTTTAATATTTTTTCTTTGAATTTAATTTTTGTTAGTTTGATTAATGTGTGTCTTGGTGTGTTTCTCCTAGGGTTTATACTGTATGGGACTCTCTGCACTTCTTGAACTTGATTATTTCCTTTCCCATGTTAGGGAAGTTTTCCACTATAATCTCTTCAAATATTTTCTCAGACCCTTTCTTTTTCTCTTCTTCTTCTGGGACCCCTATAATTTGAATGTTGGTGTGTTTTGTGTTGTGCCAGAGGTCTCTGAGACTGTCCTCAGTTCTTTTCATCCTTTTTTCTTTATTCTGCTCTGCAGTAGTTATTTCCACTATTTTATCTTCCAGGTCACTTCTCCGTTCTTCTGCCTCAGTTATTCTGCTATTGATTCCTTCTAGTGTAGTTTTCATTTCAGTTATTTTGTTGTCCACCACTGTTTGTTTGTTCTTTAGTTCTTCTCGGTCCTTGTTAAACGTTTGTTGTATTTTCTCGATCCATGCCTCCGTTCTCTTTCCGAGATTTTGCATCATCTTTACTATCATTACTCTGAATTCTTTTTCAGGTAGGTTGCCTATTTCTTCTTCATCTATTTGGTCTTGTAGGTTTTTACCTTGCTCTTTCATCTGTAACATATTTTTTTGTCATCTCACTTTTTTTTGATGTGTGGGGCTGTGTTCCTGTCTTACTGGTTGTTTGGCCTGAGGCCTCCAGCACTGGAGTTTGCAGGCAGTTGGATGGAGCCGGGTCTTGGTGCCGAGATGAGGACCTCTGGGACACCTCACTCTGCTTAATGTTCCCTGGGGTTTGAGGTTCTCTGTTAGTCCAGCAGTTTGTACATGGCACTCCCACCACAGGGGCTCAGGCCCAACCCCCAGCCTGGGAACCAAGATCCCGCAAGCCACATGGCGTGGCAAAAGAAAGAAAAAAAGGAACAAATGAAAAAGAGCAGAACCATAACAATAAGAAATAAAATAAAATTAGAAACATAAAAAATATATTAGAAAAAGTAAAAACGAAAATGAAACAACAACAAAGCAAAACAGAACCACAACAGCGGGGGGCAGGGGCGGGGGGAAAGGCCGGAGGAGGCCCTGGGGGAGAGGGGGCTTAGATCCAGGACACACATGGCCAGAGGGGGCTCCAGAGGGCAGAGTTTCAGGCCCGGGATCCCAGCTGGCTAGCCAGGGCCGAGCAGGCAGGGGAGATGGTGGCCTTGTTCCCCTCTGATCCTCCAATCCCCTGAAGGTCTCTCCCCATCCCCGCTGATCCCCTCACCGTGAGTGGGCCTTTCTGAGGGTGGGAACCCCTCCCCTCTCCCAGCCATCCCTCAGGGACACCAGTCCCATCCCGCCTCCACCTTTCATACCCCCACTCCTTCCCCTCCACATCCTTCCCAGTCATGCGGGGATTCCTCCCATCCCCTTAGGGGTCTGAGGTCCCCCAGCAGCGCCTAGCAGGTGCCCTGGTTACGAGGAGATGCAAACTCCACATCCTCCTACTCTGCCATCTTCACCCTGCCCCCTACAATAGAATTCTGCATTTTAAATCACAAGAGGCATGCTTGGAAAATTATGACTAGGTCTTCCAGCTTTAATAAATGCTTGGACATTTTATGATTTTCACCCCTGGAGCCAAGCTAATCTGTTCCAGTTTTCTTAGAAATATTCCAATTTCTGATTTGCAAATGGAAAATCAGGCTAGCAACGCTTCTGCCTTTGGGTAAGAGAGATGGATGTCAGGATGTCAGAATTTCCTCCAACCGTCCTTTTTCTTTGACTGTGGTTTTGAACTTGGAAAATGTAGCCCAAGACAAATAGGGAAATGTGAGTAAGAGTTAGTCAATTTATAAATTTTCAAAGTATCAGCAAAGGTAAATGAAAGAATCCGTTTCCAGCATGGGAAGCAGGCAGATTTTATGAAAGATTGGATGTAACTAGAATTAGTTTTATGAGATATTTTGTGGTTAGTCCCCAACCATATTTTTATGTCATTATGAAAACCTCCACGTGTCATGAACTGTGTTTTCCTGTGATAATTCCAAATGTGCCTCCATTCAGCATATCTCAGCTGTGGGTTGACATATGTTATCCTGTCGTGGGATAGTGGAGGATCTAGCAGGAAGCAGTGGTCATGTTTTCTAGTTTCCGGTCATCCCATCCTGGGTCACTCGCTGTTCTCTGCTGTATCTACACCAACCCAATATTAATGCCTGTAAGATACTTTTAGGTCGAATTAGGGAAAAAAAAAAAAAAAAAAAGCACAAATACAGGAAAAAGACCAGCATAAACTAGGAGTGGGACAGGACTTGAATTCCACCAACTGCCACCCAAATGGAAAATTCCAAGGACCATCAACCCCCTTGATTTTCAAATGCATTCTAATTTATTCTGCTCTCTGAAGAGCATGAGTAAGAATGAATCTTCCGGGCTTCCCTGGTGGCGCAGTGGTTGGGAGTCCGCCTGCCGATGCCGGGGACGCGGGTTCGCGCCCCGGTCCGGGAAGATCCCACATGCCGCGGAGCGGCTGCGCCCGTGAGCCGTGGCCGCTGAGCCTGCGCGTCCGGAGCCTGTGCTCCGCAACGGGAGAGGCCACAACAATGAGAGTCCCGCATACCGCAAAAAAAAAAAAAAAAGAAGAGGAACTGGGCATACGCATTAAGATGGCCACTATTTTTTTTTTTTTTTGCCACTATTTTTTAAAAATAGAAAATGGCAAGTGTTGGCAAGGATGTAGGGAAACGGGGGTCCCTGTGCGCTGTTGGTGGGTATATAAATGGTGAAGCTGCTGCGGGAAACAGTGTGGCAACGCCTCAAAAATTAAAAATAGAATTACCATAGGATCCAGCAATTCCAATTCTGGGTGTACACCTGAAAGAATTGAAAGTAGAGTCACGACGAGAGATCTGCACACCCATGTTCATAGCAGCAGAATTCACAGCAGCTAAAATGTGCACACAACCCGAGCGTCCGTGGAGGGGTGAATGGATAAGTAAATCGTGGTCCATCCGTGCGAGGGAATATGATTCAGTCTTTAAAAAGGAAGGACATTCTGTCACAGGCCACAGCATGGGTGAACCTTGAGGACAGGATACTGAGTGAAATAAGCCAGACACGGAAGGACAAATACTGTTTGATTCCACTCCTGTGAGGTCCTTGGAGGAGTCAAATTCACAGTGACAGAAAGTAGGGGCTGGGGGAGGGGGATGAGGTTTGAGTGTTTAATGGTGACACCTTCCGTTTTCCAAGAAGGATGAGTTCTGGAGATGGGTGATGGTGATGGTTGCAAAACCGTGTGACTGTACTTAATGCCACTGAACCATATGTTTTTAAATGGCTGAAATGACACTTTTTTTTCACCAATCCAGAGCGTTTTTTTTTTTTACTTTTATATTGGAATAAAGTTGATTTACAATGGTGTGTTAGTTTCAGGTGTACAGCAAAGTGAATCAGTTATACATATATATATCCATTCTTTTTCAGATTTCTTTCCCATATAAGTTATTACAGAATATTGAGAGAGTTCCCTGTGCTATACAGTAGGTCCTTGTTATCTATTTCATATATAGTAGTGTGTATATGTCAGTCCCAAACTCCTAATTTATCCCTCCCCTGCCCCCTAATTTCCCTTTGGTAACCATAAGTTTGATTTCGAGTTCTGTGAATCTGTTTCTGCTTTCTAAATAAGTTCATTTGTATCATTTTTATTAGATTCCACATAGAAGTGATATCATATGATCTTTGACTTACTTCACTTAGTATGATCATCTCTGGGTCCACGCATGTTGCTGGAAATGGCATTATTTCATTCTTTTTGATGGCTGAGTAATACTCCATGGTATGCATATAGCACATCTTTATCCATTCCTCTGTCCTTGGACACTTAGGTTGCTTCCATGTCTTGGATATTGTAAATAGCGCTGCTATGAACATAGGAGTGGATGCATCCTTTAGAATTATGGTTTTCTCTGGATATATGCGCAGGAGTGGGATTGCTGGGTCATATGGTAGCCCTATTTTTAGTTTTTTAAGGAACCTCCATACTGTTCTCCATAGTGACTGCACCAATTTACATCCACACCAACAGTGTAGGAGGGTTCCCTTTTCTCCACACCCTCTCCGGCTTTTATTGTTTGTAGAATTTTTGATGCCAGCTATTCTGACTGGTGTGAGATAATCAGGGAAGCCCAATAAAACCGCACAAGTCTCTTTGGAATTTACTGGTTAGTCCGTGGAAGGTGGAAGCTCAATCTCTCCTAGAAGAGGTAGGCTTGAATTCACCCCATGCTCTATCTCAGCTTCTGTGAGGCTGCCCGAAGGCAGCAAGGCCACCTTACACTCAGCCACACAGAGTTTGCAAAGCTGTGATGGGTAAATAAAGATTCCCATGCCTCAACTGGCCAGATGAATTGTCACTTTTGCATCTCAGGAGAATTGAGGATAAAGGGCCTCATAATTCAAAGAGCGTGTTGTGGGGAAAGGGGCCAGACTGGGCAGATGATCAGGGCTCGAGAGGAAGAGGAAGAATTCTTGAGCCCAGATAGGGGGAGGGGGAGATGGAGTGGGTGTGCTTCTTTAAACTTAACAGAAACTTGTGTTGTAAGGCGTATTTTGAGAACTCCTACTCCTGGGGGAAGAAAAAAAAGACTTACATGTGCCTTTTAAAGAGTAGAGAAATCCAATTTCATGAAAATGCGATTGCTTTGTGCGCCCTTGCCTCTGCGTTGAGCTCATGGAACCCCTTTGTAGACCAGGGAGGGTGTCTCCCTGAGTAGATCTGGACGTGCCCCAGAAATCTGCTACGGCACCTGTCAGATCTCAGGTGTGTTCACGGGGGGACACGCCGGGACCCCAGAGGCACAGGCTGGGTGGGAAGGAGCAGTGGTAAGCAGGATTCCAAGGTGGCCTCAAGACTCCTGTTCCCTAGTGCACACACCCTGTGTAGTCTCCTCCCCTGGAGTGTGGGCAGGACTTGTGAGCCCGATAGGCGTCACTCCTGTGACAGTGTATCTGTGGGTTAACTTGAGTTCATCAGAAGGAGATTATCCTGGGTGGGCCTGACCTAATCAGAGAAGCCCTTTAAAAGTAGAGGAATTCTTTTTTTTTAATTGTTTGTTGTTGTTTTTATTTTCTTAATTGAAGTACAGTTGATTTACAACGTTGTATTAGTTTCAGGTGTACAGCAAAGCGATTCAGGTAAACATATATATGTACCTATCTTTTTCAGATTCTTTTTCCCATGTGGTTATTACAGAATATTAAGTGGAGTTCCCTGTGCTCTACAGTAGGGTCTTGTTGGTTATTTTATATACAGTAGTGTGTATCTGTTAATCCCTAACTCCTAATTTATCCCTCCCCCACCCATTCCCCTTTGGTAACCATAAGTTTGTTTTCCATGTCTCTGGGTTTATTTCTGTTTTGTACATAAGTTCATTTCTATCGTTTTTTTGTTAGGATTCCACATAGAAGCGATATCGTATGGTATTTGTCTTTGTGTCGCTTACTTCCCCTAGTCTGATCAGCTCTAGGTCCATCCATGTTGCTGCAAATGGCGTTATCTCATTCTTTTTATGGCTGAGTAATATTCCATTGTATATATGCACCACATCTAAAAAGAAGGCGAATTCTGCCCACAAGAACGAAGTTGGAAGAGAAGCTCTACCTTCCAGTGAAACTACAGACCTGAACAACTAGTTAAAATATCAAGTATGATCTGCTCCACTCGGGGGGATTTCAGCCCAGTAGCCCGTAGGTGAGACGTCTGATGCACTCATCATGTGAACCTCCCTGAATCATGCAGCATGTATGAGCGTGTGTAGTCGCTATAACAAGATGGCGTGTGCGTGCGGGAGGATAATTACTCCACCTGCCCAGCGTAGTGTCTCGATCTCACAGGGCTGGAGAAAATGACTCAGGGTTAAGCCCCACTGAGGTCATTAGTCTGTCTCGGGGCAGGAATATTTCACGGTAGAGGAATATTGGGGAAGGTTTACAACACATTCTGTCCACAAAGCAAGCATCACTCTTTTGGGTAAGGGATGATGACTTCCCAGGTGGATCCTGGTAGTTGACTCTTTGACAGTCAAATATGACAATTCTTCAGACGCAGGGGGCTCCCAAGATGAACCCAGATGGCAAATAGACACCTTCAACCAGTCTCCCACCTTCCCATCTGGTGGGGTCTTCTGGTGACAGATCATCTCCCTGTCCGATCACAGCTGTGATTGGCCCCTGTCCCTTCCTGTTTTCTGGGTATAAGAGAAACGTCAGGCACCATTGGTCACCAACACATCAGTGTGATTATTTTCATAGATGTAGACAAACTTAAGTGGGACGGATGGTCCCAATCCCATTTTCTGACCAAAAGATGCTCAGAAGACTTGAGTCATCAACTATAAATCTTCCATGACTAATATCATTAATGCTGGAAGAACCCTTCACAGAGAGAAATAGGGTCACTCACCAAAAGAAAGGCAGCTGCACTGCCTTTGGATAAGGCAAAACCAACAAAAGCCCACCACCCCTCAATGTCTTAGCTCAAGAAGCCATAACAAGATGCCACAGGGTGGGTAGCTTAAACAAAAGGAATTGATTTTCTCAGAGTTCTGGAAGCTAGATGTCCAAGATCATGGTGTGGGCAGATTCAGTTCCTGGCGAGGCTCTCTTCCTGGCTTACACATGGCATCCTTCTTGCTGTGTCCTCACGTGGTGGAGAGAGAGATCTGGTCTCTTTCTCTTCTTATAAGGTCAGTAATCCCACCATGGGGGCTCCACCCTCAAGATCTCATCTACCTCTAATCACCTCCCAAACACCCACCTCCTAACACCATCCCGCTGGGGGGCAGGGCTTCAACAGAGGAATTTTGGGTGAGGGACACAATTTAGTCCATACAACTCATCCTTGTAAATAGCATCATTCAGTTGCTCAAACCAAAAGGGAAGCGTGGTTCTTCCTCCTTCCCCATATTTAATACATTTTTAGGCTTTGCTAATTCTATCCATGACAGACATGTCCAATTATCCCCATCATGGCAGCCACCAGCCCAGACCCAGACACATCATGAACCTGGACCACAGCCTTAGTCTCCTAAGCATCCTACCTTTTGTCACCATTCTCCAACTCATACTCCAGGCAGCTGCGTCTCCAGCTTCACAGCCTCACCTCCAACTGCACAGCCTCACCTCCATGACACAGACTCTAAACTCTCCATCTCCCCACCGTATCCTACAAGACCCAGTGTGATCTTCTGGGGCTTCGTCTCTCCATCTCAGCCCACTCTCTCACCTGCCCTACTCATTTCAGGTGCACCAAGCTTCTTTCTGTTCTATAACCCACTGGTCCTTAATGGTCTCCTATGCTCCTTTCCTGGGTGTTCATTCTTTCTTGGGCTTCAAGATGAATGTCACCCCCTCAGAGAGACTTGCTTTGATTTTTCCATTCACAGGGACCTTTCCCACCATCTGTTTACTTCCTCAAGACACATATCAGATTCTTTTTTTTTTTTATTTTTTAAATTTTATTTTATTTATTTAGGTTGCGTTGGGTCTTCGTTGCTGTGCATGGGCTTTCTCTAGTTGTGTCGAGAGGGGGCTACTCTTCGTTTCTTCGTTGCGGTGCATGGGCTTCTCATTGCGGTGGCTTCTCTTGTTGCGGAGCACAGGCTCTAGGAGTGCAGGCTTCAGTAGTTGTGGCACGTGGGCTCAGTAGTTGTAGCTCGCGGCCTCTAGAGCGCAGGCTCAGTAGTTGTGGCACACGGGCTTAGTTTCTCTGTGGCGTATGGGATCTTCTTGGACCACGGCTCGAACCCGTGTCTCCTGCATTGGCAGGTGGATTCTTAACCACGGTGCCACTGGGGTAGTCCCCATATCAGATTCTTTAGTTCTTCATTTCTTTTTTCTGGTCACCGTTTATCCCTCCTAGTACAATGGATGTTCCCTGGGAGCAGGGAGAGTTTCCAATGGGAGGCTGTCCACACCTCCCAGGACCTACCTCACAAAAAAGCGAAATGTCTTATAGGTGGATGAGAGAGGGGATGACCGTTCTCACCTGCCTCCCATCCCTACCAGCAGAATCTCCTCCTCCCAGGATGTCTTGCACCTTCTCCTCCCCTGAGGAGCTCTCCATCCCTCAAGGCTGACCCACAGAGCAGAATCTTATCAAGACTGACTTAATCCTACATGTCCAAACTCCAATTAAAATGACTAATAGGGGTTCAGAGAGGGAGAAATCAATGTCATGTCTAAAAAAAACAGGAGCTGGGGCTTCCCTGGTGGTGCAGTGGTTGAGAGTCCGCCTGCCGATGCAGGGGACGCGGGTTCGTGCTCCGGTCCGGGAAGATCCCACATGCCGCGGAGCGGCTGGGCCCGTGAGCCATGGCCGCTGGGCCTGCGCGTCCGGAGTCTGTGCTCCGCAACGGGAGAGACCGCAATGGTGAGAGGCCCACATACCACAAAAAAAAACAGGAGCTGGTGGCACTCCTATACCAGAATCACAGAAGGAGTTTAGCTGGACATGTTGCTATGTATAAAACCAACTAAAATACAAACCAGAGTAATTGAAAAAGAAGGAAAAAGTGGGGGAGGGATAAATTAGTAGTTTGAGATTAGCTACACGCTACTATATATAAAATAAACAAGGGCCTACTGTATAGCACAGGGAATTATATTCAATGTCTTGTAATAACCTCTAAGGGAAAAGAATCTGAAAAAGAATAAATATGTATGTATAACTGAATCACTTTGCTGTACACCTGAAACACAACATTGTAAATCAACTCTACTTCAATAAAAAAAAGAAAAGATTTTAGTAAAAAAAATGAGATTCAGGGCTTCCCTGGTGGCGCAGTGGTTGAGAGTCCACCAGCCGATGCAGGGGACACGGGTTCGTGCCCTGGTCTGGGAGGATCCCACATGCCGTGGAGCGGCTGGGCCCGTGAGCCATGGCCGCTGAGCCTGCGCATCCGGAGCCTGTGCTCTGCAACGGGAGAGGCCGCAGCAGTGAGAGGCCCGCGTTCTGAAAAAAAAAAAAAAAAAAAAATTAGATTCAAAAGATTTATGAGATTCAGAGGAAACTGGAATATTTGATCCTAAGAAATAAACGGAGGTAAAATGGTCTGCATGCAGTAGAAAAACATGATTGCTGAGTTTAAAGCACTGATGCAGGCACTTTGCACTGTGAGAAATCAAATTTGGGTGAAGTAGAAAACTGACGAGGAAAAAAATCTTCCCAGCATGCAGAGGAAAGTTTAAAATGCTTCAGGGGAAAAAAATAAAAAGATCAATTTTGAGACATTAAGAAGAATCGCCAAAGCCAATCTGTGAAAAAGGATTTCCTACAAAGGAATATGGGATAGACGGACCAGAGCACTAATTATAGAAAGGATAGAAGGTAAATGTTTTAAGCCAAAGAAGTAGAAAAATGACTACATACTGACTTCTCAGTGAAAATTTGGAAGAAAACCAATTCTAGACATGTTCTGGTAGCATTGTCAAACAAGATAAAGAATACTCTACAAGTGCTCATGGAAAGATAAAAATAACAGAAGAGCCAGTACTGGTTTGGCTTCATTTCATCTCAGCCACAAGAAATGACACAATGTTATTGGACCTCCAAGCACTGATGAGGAGAATGTCGTTATTAAAAATTCCAGGGCTTCCCTGGTGGTGCAGTGGTTGAGAGTCCACCTGCCGATGCAGGGGACACGGGTTCATGCCCCGGTTCGGGAAGATCCCACTTGCCGCGGAGCGGCTGGGCCCGTGAGCCATGGCCGCTGAGCCTGCGCGTCCGGAGCCTGTGCTCTGCAACGGGAGAGGCCACAACGGTGAGAGGCCCATGTACCGCAAAAAAAAAAAAAAAAAATCCACAGTGAAACCATTATAGAATTATTTATTGCTCCCAAAGTAGTGTTAATTTTCAATACTGTTAATACAATTAACTATATTCTACTCGGTAACCGTGCAGTCCTGCAGACGCAGGTGGTGGAGAGGAAACCACTTTCTAAGTAAACGAATGAATCCTGCAGCCAAATAGATTTATCCGCTAAATCGAACATTTGTTGTGTTAGGCAAATTATTTGCCTCCAGAGCAGTTAGAAAGTGTAAAGGGGGGGGGGTGGTTCTTGATCCACACTTCAAAAAGACATCAAAAACCAGAAAGCAAAACAGATGATGATTTTCAAAAGTTTTTCAGGTCACAGCCAAGTCATCCTTGTCTTCAAATCTATCAAGCCGTGGAACAGGGATAAAATATCTTTAATAGGATTTTCTGACGATGACTACATAATTTGCACGGTCTCCTCTGAGGGACAAAATCAACGTGAGTTGATTGTAATGTGTTTGATCCTTTCTCCTGTAGATGAGTGCTCCTTAAAGAGGGGGACAAGTCTTCCCACACGACAATTTGGAATTGAAAAGCTTTCTAAGAATTAAAGCATTGGCTGAAATCCTCAACTGGTATGTGCTACAAAGAAAAAGTTGCAATTGTATGGGAAGGAGATCTATCTAAGACGGGATAGTTTAAGAACCAGGCATCCATGAATCTGCTGAAATGGCTTTTTCCTTCTCATCGTTTCAGAAACTCAGGAGAGCCGCTCGACTCTGTGGAAGACCCTGTTGAGTAGGCAGAAAATGGAAGTGGGATGGTCCACATCCACAGAGACGAACTCCCGTGCCATCTGTAGAATCGTTGACTCAGTCCCTGGTGAGTGCCCTTGTGCGTGTCAGTAAACGGTGTGTGTATTCATGAGCTGCTGAGTAGAAAATATGGTTAACACTGACCTTGACCTACAGGCGTTGAGGGGATGAGGTAGGTAATCCCCTGCCACATTCATCATGGTGACCGTCCTCTGCAGTGGGTCTTCCGAGACAGAGATTCAACTTAGAATTTCCCTGTGACATACTTTCTCGGGTCCAACTGGGACTCAGAACCAGGAGGGGAGGGTGCCGTACGGCAGGGCCACCTGAGGCCCATCTGGGTCTGAGTCATAGCTGGGTCAAGAGCAATTCAGCCAGTCCGTGGAGTCTTTGCTGCCCATGAATTATGTGTGAGAGTCAGGCACAAAATGAGAACAGAACACAGTCAAATACTCGACTACGATATCTAGGATTTAAGCCCTGCTCAGGGCACCGGGCATGTCTTAACTTGCCGCATCTTCACTAGGGCCCTTGAAGGAAGACAGCCTTCTGGCCGATGTTTATAAATGAGGAAACTGAGGCAGAACGCTCGAGGCAGCGTCAAGGTCACACAGTCTGTAAACGTGGAAGAGTCTGGATGCTAATTCAGACAGTATCAGGCGCCGGAAAAGGAAATGACTTGTATCTGAGTGTTGGGGCCAATGGTTAATTTCCAAACGTGGTCACCATCTATTGGAAAACCCCTAAGGTCTAGAATTTGAGAGATGGAGGGCAGAAATTCCTTCTAGGGAAGAAATACCCAGAACCCCGGGTGGAGAGTCCTCTGGGTTCTGCTGGGAAGTGCCCAGGGAAGGGGTCACAGAAGGCCGTGTAGCAGCCGAGGTT